>NW_025893950.1:0-15868 GCF_002878395.1 Capsicum annuum | reverse complement strand
CATAGAGCAAAACTGTAATGTAAATTTCGAAAAAAAAACCTTCAAGAATTCATGATTTCACAATGTTTAAATATTGTTGAAACATTTTCCTTATGCCTATGTATTTTTTAGGAAAACCCCACATACCTTAGATCACTTAGGAGGAAGGGTGGAACCCAAATCTCAAATAAGTTCTTGGAATCCTTGACGTTAATGATGAATTCTTGATCTTAAGGGAAGAGAGGTTAGGGTTTCTTTGTTCTTGAAAATTTTGAGTAAATATGGGTATACTCTTCCCTAAACATGTTTTAATCACCAGTTAATGCGATTAGGAATTGTTGGGAAAAGACGAGACTGCCCTCGGACTTAAAAGTTGTAGAATAAATCCCGTTTTGAGGCTTACTGTGATGTACTGAGTGGTTCATTGAGATACCCACCGCGACACGGCAGAATTGTGGTGACTCACTGGATTGTGACAATTGTCATTTTGGGGTTCACCACGACGCGATGCAATCACGATGAGTGTCTAGAAATTGACAAATGCTGAATTAGCTTCCATCACGATGTGGTGAGACTTCCATCTCTATTTCCACCACGATGCAGGGGAACAGTGGTGGCTTTCTAGAACAAAAATCGAAACAAATTTTTGACATTCATAGAGACTAAATCAATAGGAAATCTTTTGGAACATTTACACATAGGAATGATGGTCTACATTCTAGCCCAAAATACGGGTCGTTACATTATCCCCCCTTGGGATCATTTTTCCCCGAATGATGACTTGGGACACAACAAGAATGATTGAAAAAAATAAATGAAAGAAAATGGGTAGTATAGGATTTCTACCTTATAATTCATCATCCATGGCCATGAAAAGAGTCGGGTACCTCATATGCATATCATCTTTCGACTCCCAAGTAGCCTCCTCAACTTTTTTATTTCTCCACAACACCATGACCGAAGCTATTTCCTTACTCCTAAACTTTTGAACTTGGTGATCCAAGATTGCAACAGGTTCTTCATCGTATGATAGAGAGTCTTTCACATTGGCCACCTCTACAGGAAGAACTAGGGAATTATTTCCAACGCACTTCTTCAACATGGACAAATGAAATACTGGATGAACGAAAGTTAAACCCGCGGGCAAATCTAGCTCATAGACCACCCTTCTATTCTCTTTAAAATCTGGTATGGTCCTACATAACGAGGGCTAAGCTTCCCTTTCTTCCTAAATCCCATGACCCCCTTTATCGGAGAGACCTTTAGGAATACCAAATCATTCACCTAAAATTCTAAGTCTCTTCTGCGAACATTAGCATAGAATTTCTAATGACTCTAAGCTATCTTAATTCATTCTCTAATGATCTTCACCTTCTCCATTGATAGATGAGAAAGGTTAGGCCCAAACAACCATGTCTCACCCACTTTGTACCCCCCAATCGGTGATCTACATCTTCTCCCATAAAGTGCTTTAAAAGGTGCCATCTTACTTCTAGCATGGTAGCTATTATTGTAGAAAAACTCTATCAATGGCAAATGATCTACCCAACTACCTTTGAAATCAATTGCACAAGCCCTCAACATGTCCTCAAGGGTTTGGATGGTGCGTTCATCTTGTCCATTGATCTGAGGGTGGAAAGCAGTACTCAGGTCCACTTGGGTACCTAAACCTCTCTGAAAAGATCGCCAAAACTGCGATGAGAATTGCGTACCTCGATCGGATATAATAGATACAGGTTCCCCATGCAAGCGAACTATTTCCTCAATGTATAACTTGGCATAATCATCTCCGAAATAGTTAGTCCTCACATGCAAAAAGTAAGCTGACTTGGTCATCCGATCTACAGTTACCCAAATAGAGTCATATTGGTTTCGTGACCTCAAAAGCATCGTGATGAAATATATATTGATCATCTCCCACTTCCATATAAGCAAAGCTATCTCTTGGGAAGTACCACCTATCTCAAATGTTCCATTTTAACTTGTTGGCAATTCAAAAACTTAGAAACAAAATTAGCAACATCACATTTCATATTATTCGACCTATATATAGCTTTAAGATCATGGTACATTTTAGTAGAGCCTGGGTGAACAACATACCTCAAAGTATGAGCCTCATTGAGGATCCTCCCTTACAAACCATCCACATTTGGTACACACAGCCTTTCTTGGTACCTTAGAATACCATCACTTCCAATTTCAAATGCCCTCACCTTCTGTTGACCCACATCATTCTTTATATTCATCAAAATGGGGTCTTCGGCTTATTTCTCCTTATCTTCCACACATAGGTAAGATTTATCTATTTTATGCACAATTACTCCTCCATCCTTGGAGTACAGAAGTCACACCCCTAGATTTGTAAGTTGGTGAATATCTTTCACCATCTCTTTTTCTCCTTCCTTAACATGAGAAAGACTGCCCATTGATATTCTGCTAAGGGCATCGGCCACTACATTTACTTTGCCCGAATGATAGTGCAGGCTTATGTCATAATTCTTTAATATTTCCAACCACCGCCTCTGCCTAAGATTTAGCTCTTTCTGGGAAAAGACATACTATAAACTTTCATAGTCTGTGTAATTATCAACATGTACCCCAAATAGATAATGCCGCTAGATTTTAAGTGCAAACACCACTACACTAAATCCAAGTCATGGGTAGGGTAATTTTGCTTATCCACCTTTAACTATCTAGATGCATAAGCTACCACATTACCATGCTGCATAAGCACACATACAAGTCCCACTTGGGATGCATCACAACACACCACAAAACCCTCTGTACCTTTCAAAAGAGTCAAAATAGTTGTTGTAGTTAACTTGTCTTTCAACTTCTCAAAACTATTCTCCCAAGAGTCAGACCACACAAATTTCACCTTTTTCTGTACCAAACTGGTAAGTAGAGTAGCTATGGAAGAAAAACTCTCTACGTATATTCTGTAATATCCCGCCAAACCCAAGAAGCTCTGAATATTGGTTGGAGTCATGGTTTTGTGCCATTTTCTGACTGCCTTAATCTTTTGGCGACCAACTTTAATTCTCTCACTAGACATTATATGCCCCAAGAAAGCAATAACATTAAACCAGAATTCACACATGGAAAATTTTACATACAACTTATGATCTTTGAGGGTCTGAAGGATGATTCAGAGGTGATTGGCATGATCCTCCTCACTCTTAGAATAAACTAAAATATTATCAATGAAAACTATGACAAACAGATCTAGAAACTAATGGAACACCCTATTCATTAGATCCATGAAAGCTGCAGGGACATTAGTAGTGGCCATATCGAGTTTTGAAAGCTATTTTGAGAATATCCCCCTCCTTAACCTTTAATTGATAATAGTCCAAATGAAGGCTTATCTTGGAGAAATATCTACCACTCTAAAGTTGGTCAAGAAGATTATCAATTTTGGGAAGAGGGTATATATTCTTAACAGTGACCTTATTCAGATAATGGTAGTCCATACACTTGCGGAGGGAACCATCTTTCTTACGCTCGAAGAGTACAGGTGCGCACCCTTGGGAGAAATACTAAGACCGATAAAGCCCTTGTCAAGAACATCTTTTAACTGTTCTTTCAACTCTTTCAATTCTACAGGAGCCATCTTGTATGGTAGAATAGAAATAGGATGAGTGTTTGGCAATAAGTCAATACCAAAATCTATCTCCCTATTGGGTGGTATTCCTGGGAGGTCATCGGGAAAGACTTCTGGAAATTCATTAAACATAGGGACGAACTAAAGAGAAGGACTTTTGATATTTGAATCTTTAACCCCAATAAGATGATACAAACAACCTTTAGAGATAAACTTACGGGCTCTGAGGTAAGATATAAATTTCCCTTTAGGTGCTAAAGAATACCCCTCCCACTCTATCACAGGTTTGCTCAAAAAAAAGAAAGTAACCCTCCGGGTTCTACAGATAGCATTAAAGTCAATCATGTCAAGATCTATGAGGTCTGCCACAGTATCATGATTACAAATAGATACTACATAATTTTTATATACCTTTCTAGCCATAACATAATCACCTACAGGAGTGGAAACAGAGAAAGGTTTTGTAATAACTTCGGGCTCAAACCCAAAATCGACTGCCACATATGGGGTCACATAAAACAAGGTAGACCCGAGATTAAGTAACACATACACATCATGAGAGAAAATTTGTAACATACCCGTGACTATATTTGGTGAGGCCTCTACCTCCTGGAGATTTAATAAAACATACAACTAATTTCAACTGATCTCGGTAGTTGTAGTAGCACCTTTAGGAGGTGGTGGTGGCAATTAATTTTCTAAGATAAATCTCAGATCAGGCTATCATCAGCTCAAATTCAGAGAATGTGACATTCCAAAAATAGCTTTCAGAACTCAGTATGATCACTTTGAATTCATAGTAAAGTCATTTGGTATTACCAATGCACTAACAACTTTTATGGACTTAATGAATCATGTGTTCAAATAGTACTTGGACATGTTTGTCATAGTCTTTATTGATACATTCTTTTCTACTCCCGCAGTGAACATGACCATACAAACCATCTCAAAATAGTATTATAAACTCTCAGGACCCATCAGTTATTTGCTAAATTCAGTAAGCATGAATTTTGGATAAGGTCAGTAGCTTTCCTTGATTATATAGTTTCTGGTAATAGCATTAGAGTGGATCCTCAAAAGATTGAAGTAGTAAGAAACTAGACAAGACCCATCTCTCCGCTAGATATCAGGAGTTTCTTGGGCTTAGTTGACTATTACCATTGGTTTGTTGAAGGGTTTTCATCTGTTTCATACCCCATGTCCAAATTGACTAAGAAAAAAGTCAAGTTTCAATGGTCACATCCTTATAAAAAGAGTTTTTAGGAGTTGAAGACTCAACTCACCCCATCCCCAGTTGTAACTCTACTAGATAGTTCAGATGGGTTTGTTGTGTACTGTGATGCATCCAAAGTAGGTTTGAGTTGTGTCCTCATGAAAAGAGGTAAGGTCATAGCCTATGCCCCTATAAAACTTAATCCCCATATGAAGAATTACCCGACTCATGATCTTGACTTAGCAGCTTAGTGTTTGCCTTAAAGATTTGGAGGCATTATTTGCATGGGGTGTATGTTGATGTGTTCACAAATCACAAAAGGTTACAGTATGTATTCTCTTTGAAAGATTTAAATTTGCTTCGAAGAAGGTGGTTAGAACTTTTGAAACATTATGATATGAGTATTCTGTACCATCCGAGCAAGGCCAATATAGTGGTTGGTGCTCTCAGTAGACTATCTATGGGTAGTGTTAGTCATGTTGAGAGTGGTAAGAAAAAGTTAGCACAAGAAGTTCATCAGCTTGCCCGACTAGGCATTCATTTGGTCAATTAAGCAGAGGGTAGTGTGTGGGTTCAGAATAGTTCAGAATTATCTCTAGTTTCCAAGGTGAAGGAAAATCAGGACAAAGATCCCAGCCTAGTTATTTTGAAAGCGTCAGTCAGAGATCAGAAAGTAGAGGTTTTCTCCTAAGGGGGAGATGGTGTATTGTGTTGCCAAGGTTTTCTATGTGTGCTAGGTGTAGATGACTTGAGGTAGCAGATTCTTACAGAAGCACAGGGTGCACATTGCTCAATTCATCCAGGGGCCACTAAGATGTACCGCGATTTGCGGGAGATCTATTGGTGGAATAGGATAAAGAGAGATGTTTTAAAATTTGTAGCTAAGTGATCTACATGCCTGCAGATTAAGTTTGAGCACCAGAAGCCTAGTGGGTCCATGCAAAAGTTCAGTATTCCTATATGGAAATGAGAAGAAGTAAACATGGACTTTGTGATGAGTTTGCCTCGTACTCATCATCAGCATGATTTGATCTGGGTCATTGTAGATAGGATGACTAAATCTACCCATTTCTTACCAGTTCATACTTCTTATTCAGTCGAGGACTATGCCAAGCTCTATGTGAGAGAGTTGGTCAGATTGCACGGAGTTCTGTTGTCCATCATTTCAGATATAGGTACTCAGTTTACCTCTTATTTCTAGAAAGCATTCCAAAAGGGTCTTGGTACCCAAGTTTATCTTAGTACAACATTCCACTCTCAGATAGAAGGTAAAGCAGAAAGGACCATTCAAAATTTAGAAGATATGTTAAGAGCCTACATTGTAGATTTTAAGGGTAGTTGGATAACCACTTTCCCTTGATTGAGTTTACGTATAATAACAGTTATCACTCCAGCATTCAAATGGCTCCATTTGAGGCTCTTTATAGTAAGACATTTAGGTCTCCCATTGGTTGGATCAAAGTATGTGAGGCCATAGTAGTAGGGCCTCACATGGTGTTTGATGCCATAGAGAAGGTGTAGTTAATCAGAGAGAGGCTTAAGACAGCCCAGATCCAATAGAAATCATATAAAGATGTGTGAAGAAAGGATCTCAAGTTTGATATTGGGGATTAAGTATACTTGAAAATCACTCCTATGAAGGGAGTGAAAAGGTTAGTCAAGAAGGGAAAGCTCAGTCCCCGATATATTGATCATTATCGAATTCTTAGCCATTTTGGAAAGGTAGCTTACGAGCTTGAGTTTTCTTTAGACTTAGCTTTGGTACACCCAGTGTTTCATGTCTCCTTGCTAAAGAAGTTTATTGGAGACCCAGCAGTTCTAGTCCCTATAGAGAGATTAGATATTTAGAGCTATCTCTCTTGTGAGGAAATCCCAGTAGAAATCCTTGATCGTCAGATTGGAAGATGAAGAAATAAAGAA
The DNA here is from genome assembly GCF_002878395.1 of Capsicum annuum. Classification (NCBI taxonomy): domain Eukaryota; kingdom Viridiplantae; phylum Streptophyta; class Magnoliopsida; order Solanales; family Solanaceae; genus Capsicum; species Capsicum annuum. Next base: position 9,152 of record NW_025893950.1, on the reverse strand, counting down.
GTTCCTTTGTTCAAAGTTCTTTGGTGGAATCAGTCAGTTGAGGGAGCTACTTGGAAAGCAGAGGCAGATATACAAACCAAGTATCCTCACCTCTTCTCTGCAAACTCAGACTCAGCTTAAGGTAACAGTCTTCCTTGGATTTACTCAGTTCCATGTTCAGCTACAGTTAAAAACTTGGTATTTATTATCGTTGCATATTATCTTCATAAAAATTTTGAATTCATGAATCAGTTTAGCCATGTATTCATGCATCAGATATGCATGTTTAGTATGAAAACTCAGCTTATCAGTAGTTTTAGTCATGTATTCCATGTTTCAGATATGCATGTCAGAGTAAGTACAATTCAGCAGTTCATCTTAGTTCAGTCAGTCCCATTCGAGGACAAATATTCCCAGGGGCTGTTGTAAGAACCCATAAAATCCTAGTCATTTGAGTCCTTTAAAGCATGCCAAAAGAGTCCCCAGACATAGAAAATTTCAGCAAAGTGTTAGGACTTAGTCATTTCTAAACCTCAAACTTTGAGGAATTTATTTCTGACCTTCTCGACCTTGGAAAGTTAGTTTTTAAGTTGATTCATGATTAGGGAAGTCAATAGTACATCTCGGGTGAGTTTCAAAATTTTTTGATTAGTATAAGGGCATGTTTGGAACTCATAAACACTAGCTTAGAGCGATTAGCCTGTGGTGCCCTGCTCAGTCTGGTGATAGGGGAGCCAGTGATAGAGACCGCGGTGCCCTTCCTAGAGCGGCGCTTCAGAGCACGCAGCGCCCTGACAAGTTGGCCCATGTATTTTTTATAGTTTTATTTCGCATTTTTAAGGGCAAATGGGTCATTTTCCTTCACCCAAGAGGTCCATAACACAGGATTAAATCCCAAAATAGAATAATTGCTCATACTTTTCAGAAAAAATCCTCTCAAGAACAAGCCCTAGTTTAATAAAGCTCAAGAATTAAGTCCCAAGAACTCACCACAATCTTCACAAAATTTATAATCAAGGTATGTGTTCATCCAAGCGTTTCCTTCCACCCTTGGAGTTCAAGAACCTCTTTAATAACTTCAAGTTAATTGCTTTCATGAATCTCACGATTGAATTTGATTGTATTCATGTTCATGTTATGATTTGGGTTTCAATCTATGATTTACTACAAATTTAATGAAATTAATATAGCATGTGTGGTGAATTATGTGATTAGCATGTTAAACCCTTGAAATTACAATTGATTATTGTATCCATGATATTAATGTGTTGACTATCACTATATGAAATAATCCATGCCATGCAAGTGTTTGATATAATGTAGATGTGAGTTGAATAGTATAAATCATGACATAATAGTATATGCAAAGGTTCATGCCATCCAAGTGTTTGATATAATGCTCATATAAGTTGAATAGTGAAAATCATGACATAATAGTATGTGTACAAGTTCATGACATGCAAGTGTTTGATGAAATGTCACAATGAATAAATTGTGACTAAGTGACTAGCTATTATCCTTCCAAGATTGTTCTATGTTTTAATTTCCATGTTATTGAGTCCAGGGGGTATTCAATACCCGAAATATATTATTTAACTAGAGCTATAGTATCCATAGAATAGTATCAGTCATGCCACAATCAGTAAAACTCAGTCAATTACAAAACTCAGTGAACTCAGTCCAGTTCAGTCTGGCAACATGATTAGTAACAGTTTAGTCAAATCCACTACAGTCTATTAATCAGTTCATGGTCTATTCAATTGGGAGTAGGATTCAGAACCGAGTGAACCCAAGGATGGGGGCTCACCTGCCAATAAAGGGTGTGATCCTTAAAAGTAATTCTTGCATTGTAGAACTACTTGGTCTACGTAGGTTGAGATATCAACCAGCCAGTTGAGGGTTGATGAGGTGTTTTAACCTACCAATTGAGTGTTCCACCATTTATATTAGAGTACCTGACAGATGAGGGTAACTCTTCAGCTTGTCTTTACCCGTCGCACGGTACTGTCACCCTTCCAGCAGGGATTACAGATTGGACCCCAAATCTATTTAGAAAGGGGCATGTCTATTAGATAATTACCCTTCATAGTTTCAGTTTTAGTCTCAGTTTAGAACTCAGTTTAGTTCTACAGAATTAGGATTGTCAAACATAGTCAATCAGTATCAGTAACTCAATTATTAGTAACTTCAGATATCAGTTACTCAGTTATCAGAACTCAATACTTAGCTTTAGAAAAGCTCAGTTAAGGTGTGTATATATATATATATACAATATTGCATACTCAATATTTACAGCAATTTCAGTTATCCATATACTCTCATATTCAGTTACTCTATTTCATTCAGTCAATTATTGTTCATGCATATGAACCCTTGCATTTAGCCTTACCTCATCTAACATACCAGTACATTCCACGTACTGATGCATGCTCTTTCTTTGTGCTATGATGTCTTATATCATAGGTTCGAATGCTCAGGTTCCTGACAGCGTATAGATACATTCAGATTCAGCTGCCATGTCAGATTTAGTAGTGAATCCTCATCTATCGAGGATGTGTTTTTATTTAGTATTTCAGTAGTTGGAGTTAGTTGGGTGATTGTCCCATAAACTCCATTTCAGACAATTTTAGTTAGAGGCTTTCCAAACTAGACTTTCAGATAGTATTCAATTTTGACACTTATTATTACATCTATTATTCTTTATCAGTATTTCAGATTTTGAACCATATGGTATTTCAACCTATATTTTGCATTTATTTTAGTATTATAATTCAGTGCTCATAGCAGATATCAATCATGGATTAGCTTATGGTCCTTCGAAGGTCCTAAGCACCGTGTAGCATCTGGGGTACAGACTCGGGGCATTATAATATTATTGTTGCTATTGCTACCACTTCTTAAGGTTATAAATATTATTTCTTGATGTAATTTCTCCTTGTCGGGTAGCTTTTTAGACTGTGATTATCTAGTTAGAATTTCATTTTGTGATCTTATTTGGTGGCTTGAGTAAATATAGCCCGATTTGATGATTTTTTTCCAATAGTGCGGCGAGGTTGATTTTTCCCTCTTGGTTAGCTGTGTTAGATTTATTTGGGTATTTATTGTGATATCGAAGGTAAGTTGACATTCTATGGTCCTATTATAAATCTAGAGTTGTTGATTTAGTTGTTTTGAGTTTGGGATCCTTAGACTTGCCTTCTGGTTTTTAAAGGATTTCATATCGGCTATCCCTTTTGATATAGCCCATTTTTTAGCTTTACCTATTATAGATTCATTCTTTTTTGTGGTTGTTTTATAGCCTAATAGTGATCTTAACATTGATATTGAGGTGTCATGAATTCATCTCTTAGATTTGTTGGGTTCGTTCCCTTATGATGGTTTGTCTTTTTGTTAGTATGAGGGATTGGATTCTCCTTTCTTGCTTAGATATGGTTTAGTCTTAAGTAGAGTTGGAAAGATAGAGGTAGGTGGCTTTTCCTGTGATCGCTTCTCATGTTGGCAAATTGAAAGTTCTTCATATTGAGTTAGTTGATCTTCTTGGTGGTGGTCTTGACTTTGACCTTGCTTTTGAGATTGGTATATTTATTCTTCAATGATGTGATACTTAAGTGGATTTTGGAAATCCCCATTTCAGAGTTCGTTTAACTTAGTAAGGCTTGGTGAAGTGTTTCTCCTTGCTGATATGTTCCTATGGCGATTCTTTACCGGGATGGAGTGTTGAATTAACTAGTTGTCCGCTAAAGTTGCATTTCTCTGAGTTGCTAGAGTTTTTGCCTTTACTGGTGTGGTTTGCAGTCTTGGGGAGTTTTGAGTATGTTTTAATAGTTTATTTCCTCTAGTGGATATGGAGTTGATTTCTTATATTTGTAGCTGATGACCTATCCTATGTTAGGATTTTGTCCTCAAGCAATGTTTCAATTCTACCGTGGCATGATTCTATTATTTGGCTATATTTTGTCCTCTATAGCTGATATAGAGTTGGTTGCTTGCATTTTAGTTAATAGTTATCCCTGTGGTAATTGTTGTTCTTCAGATATATCTCGACTATGACTTGTTATAATTTATCTCAAATATGTCAAATTTGGATACTACAGTGGATTTGAATGGTTGGTAATGATATAGGTTTATTGGTTTAGTTTTGACTTAACGCCTTGGAATGGCGATTTGGAAGTTGTGATAAACTTGGAGTATGAATGCCTACCTATCTTTAGGTTCGATTTGGGTAGTTGAAACCAAGCAATTCAGCCTGGGTATTGGGATTTTAGTTTGGTGTTGTAGAGCTTGCGTGCAACTTTCATTTTAACTTATCTTAGTTCAGATTTCATTTATAGGCTAGTTGAGCCTACTCAGTGGTTTCCTAGTGGGTCTTCTTGACTTCGAATAAATTATAGTTGATAAGTGTTCAAATATATCCCACATACCCGTTATTGGTTCTTTTGGCTTTGACCTAGAGTCTCCAAATTTTTTTGGAAATTTTAGATGATATCTTAGTGGGAGTATACTCTTGATAAGGATTCGGTATGGCTTTATTCTCAATTGATGGGACATCCTGGAGAAAAATATTCAGTGACGAGTAGTTATACCTTGGATTTTGGGATTTTAGTTTGATTTTCATTCGAACTGGTTGCAGTATTAGCATAGTTTGCATTCCTTAATTATCTTCATTTGTGTGTGTAGATAGCACCATATGATCTTATTTTCATGTTTCTCATATGAACTTTCAACAGATCATCTTCAGTTCTTTGAGTTCTCGATAATGAGATTATGCGGGCGAAACTCAAGTGATTTTTCTCCTGGTTCAGAATGGATAGCAAGGATGTATTGGTAGAAAAAGATTATATTTTGATTTAGGAGTCAGTGATAAGTCATAACTTGGGTTGGTTTGTCTTGGATGAGCCTTTGTTAATTTGTGTGGGTATCAAAATGGTATCAACATGTTGTAGCTCAGATTTGCGTGCATCAGTCTTTTCAATTCAATTAGGGGCTAGTTAGCAGTTGAAGTTGAGTTTGGCTATTTGGAAAGTAAAGTAAGAGTGCAGGTTTAAAAAGGGACACCTGTGGTGAAATTCCTTGCATGTGTTCACTCCTCGTGGAGGTTACCAAGGTAGTCAAGTTTGGCGCATGCAGGCCCAATACCTCATTCTTTCGAGCTTTTGAGATTCTTTTTATCCATTGACTTCCGAAGATGAAAGTCCTTTTAGTAGTGGATGTTGTAATGATCATTTTGGTCATTTTTTATATTTTTGCTATTTTTACCGTAAGGGCTTCTCCATAGCTTCCCCAAGTCATTTATGACTTGCTGGGACTGATAGTTTGGTTGCCGGGCAATTCATTTGATTTTTAGAGTGAATTCCCTGTTTTGAAGTCTTTGCTAGTTCCAAATGGACACTGGCAAAAGCTTCAGAGACATGATCTCGGATGCAAATTTGACTGTGCCAACAAATCCAAAATATCAATTTTAGTGTTTGTAGACCTTTGGTTCGGGTCCTAATGCACCCGAGCTCATTTCGATCTATTGGTCAAAAAGTTGAAAAATTAAAATACGGGTGTGGAACCCATATTTGGTCAAAACAACCTCGGATGGAAAATTCTACTTTACCATTGCATCCAAAACTTAGATTTTAGGCTAGGGTGACCCTTGGTTCAGGTCCCAAGGCTCCCGAACTTAATTTGGGTTATTGAGCGAATTTTTATAAATAATAGAACTATAGGTGTTGGCCTCACTTTTTGAAGAAATGATCTTAGATAAAAGTTTTAATGATTCCAATGGATTTTAAATGTGGTATACACTCAATTTTCACTATTGGATCATATTATTTGGGTCCCGAATGAGTTTCGAGGGTCAAAATAAGTTTTTGACTTTGCTGACAGGGGATACCGCATCTCTTTGGGGGGTCTATAAATAGACCCCAAGGTCACGAATTAGGGCATTTTTCCTTTGACTAAAACCCAAAAGGGTGTGATAACTTAAAATTGAGTCTTGTGGGTATCTTGAAAGCTTGATTAACACCCATTATCATGATTATCATCCGGTTTAAGGTAGGATTTCTTCTCTTTATTGGTGAATTTCTTAGTTCTTGACCCAAAATCTCGATTTATCTTAGGGATTTATTTAGCCCTAAATTTGATTTGTTTGCAACCATTAATTGAGGTTTATGATTCATTGGTGATTTATGATCAATGGGTTGACCTCGGAAATGCGATTTGCGTACGTTGGACTGATTTGGGGTTTTAGGTATTGTGTTTGGACCTAAAGCACAATAGTGCAACATGGATATCGTTAGACTTCTATTGACAAGAATATTATGAATTTTATAGGGTGATGGCATTTTTGGATTGTGAAGTAAACATGGACACTAAGTAAGCGATTTGAGGTTTTGTGGTTCGGCTTTGAGGTAGTCTTCTACCTATTCATCTTCGAAGATGATGTGATGTTATTTATGGCATGTGAATACTAAAGTTAGGCTTTTTTATGAATAATAAAGTTTTGTATCGATTATTAATGTTTGGGGAATTAGATGATAGATTTGGGCCCGTAAGGTGGAATGTTTATGACCCTTTTAGAATCATATTGCCTTTTTCTTAGATTAAGCTAATTTGTAGCATGGATATGATAGTATGCTAGGTTTGGGATATAGTTTATGTGTTGGAATCATTATTAATGTGCTTAACATTAGTTGGGCTACTTTAGTGATCTTGAAATCGTAATTTTGGTAGTGTTGGCTTTAATGCCCATATTTCTAGGCGAGGTTCATATCTTAGGATTGGTTATGGCTTACTTGACATCTAGAAGTTGAACTAGATACCGTAGCCTAGTTTGGGGCATAGTTTCCTAATTATGAAAATTGAGGATTAGAAGTAGGATCTTGATGTAAAATTATGTTGACCCCGATAATACATTGTAATATTTATGTTATATGTATTGGACTATGATATTACTAATGTTATATTTTTGCCTAGCAACCAAACTAGTGATTATGCTAGAAATCCCTCTTGTTGTTAATATTATGAGTCATGATACTAAGCTCTCTAGAAGGTATATTTATTGACTACATGAGAAGCAATTCTAATAATTATGTTGACCCCGATAATACATTGTAATTGTAACACCCTGATTTGCTGAACCGGAATGCTACACGGTGCTCATGACCCCGAGGGACCACAACCTAACCCATGACTGATATTTGTACCTGCATACTGCAAATCATAATATAATAATGCGGAATACATGGAATTGTAAGGCCATAAGGTTCAACTGAATACAATCATGTGGGCAAAAATACCCAAAACAACTAAATCTGAACGTAAATCTGAAAGTAAATTCGAAAGCCTCTAAACTATCTGAATAAGGAGTTGAAGGAACATGTCTCCAACTAACTCCTAAAACTGAACTGAAGAATAAATAAATGAATCAAATCATATTGTCCTCGAATCAATGAGGACTCACTGTGTCTCTGCGACTGGAATGCTACCGCTACTGCTGGGCTGGAGCTCGTGTCTCGGAACCTATGGTGTAACATGAAAAGAAAGAACCATAGCGCAAATGCGTCAGTAATACTAGAGTACTGAGTATAGGAGGAAGGTAGGCTGAATATAAAGGGTTTCATGCATGAACAACACTGACTGGCTAATATGAACCTGAGAGTGCAAACACACATATATAGAAATTGGGACCGTGAATACGTGATGGCATGACTTGTAAGCTAATATATGGTTTAATGATAACTGTCCTGACTGATACTGAAACTAATAACATGGACGACTGTATCTGATAGTCCTGTATATACTGAAATCTGAAGAATGCTTTGAGTTTTTTTACTGAGACAGATACTAAAACTGTGGGAAGTAGTGTTTCAGCGACATGCCCCGTGTATGCTGTTATGACTAAGCTGGGGTCCAATCTCTTCCCCGACTGGAGGGGTGTCAATACCGCGCCACTGGTAAGGATAACTGTGAGTGACCCTTATCTGGCGGGTACTCAATGAGAACGGTGAGAACCCTAAACCGATGGGTTAAGCCACCTCATCAACCCTAATCTGACGGGTTAAGACATCTCAACCTACGCTAGCTACATAGTTCTGGAATACAAGGATTTCTACTAAGAATCACACCCTGAACTGGAGAGTGAGTTCCCATCCTTTGGTTCACTCGGTGCTAACCTCTACTCCCATCTGAAGGAAACTAAACTGAATAACTAAGCTGAACTGAATAACTGAACTGAACTGATTAGCTGAACTGATACTGATTAACTAGACTGATACTAGTGGTATTGTTTAGCAGAGCTAAACTAAGTTTACTGGATTCCAATGACTGACGGAATGTTACTGATATCTGATAATTAACTAAGATCATAAGATTTTCCTGAGTCACATGACTGACTGAAGTCTATGGAATCATAGCTTGAGTTCGGATATCGTGAAACATGACATGCGTCTAGGCACACAGCTATAGTTTTTGGGTACAAGTATCCCCAAGACTTGATGGAAAAAAACTGACACACATGACTGACTTGATCATAAGAGTAGAGTCCATAATTTATAATATCATAAGTAGGGATCTCATACTAAGCATGGTTATCAACAATGTATTGCATGGAAAGGATTTCATATCACATGGAAGTACTTACACAATCTTAATATCATGTTCATTGCATAATCATATTGGCAACACATACTAATAGCATGAAAGTTCATGTGGATTGTATGGTTATCATGCATCTTGTTCATAAGTAGGATTTGCAAGTAAACATAGCATAATCTCATAAGAATAGTTCATGAGTATTCCAACAACATTTACAAGGAACATTATCAATCATGGAAGTCATTGGAACGTAAGGGCATATCATGAATCCTTCACTTAGTCACAATTTAGCAATATTGCATGATTTCTAGTTCCTTGGGCATTTTATCAAACACCTTACATACACATCTTAAGAATAGGTGAATTCATCAAATTATACATCATGAACAACCAAATTTACATGTTTCCAACTCATATGATATCATGAATTCACAAAAACATATAAAGATTCCATCTTGGGAATCACCCAATATCAACAACATGATCATCAACACCCAACAATATAGAAATCATACTTTATAATGAAAAAGAGGAAAACAATCAAGCATCAACATGGGTATGATCATATCACCACAATCAACCAAGCTTTTCTA
>NW_025893949.1:0-1579 GCF_002878395.1 Capsicum annuum | reverse complement strand
TGCTTTCTCTCATAAACAAGAAGCATTCATTTTCCATTTTCAGCTCTCTAAGTTACTATTCTTTCTTTTCTTTCCATTTTATGTATTTATGTTTGTGTTCATATCTTGAGTTATTTTTTTTTCATTAATGCCTGCCTTTTATTTTTGTTCTTGCTTTTGGTGCTTTTTTGCTTGTATCTTGTTTTGAAGTTTAATCGTAGTTATTTTTGTTATGCATAAGTTTGAATAGGGTGTATGTCTATGGTTGTTTGTTGTAGTACTAGCTAGCTAGTCTTATGTTTTTGTAGTGTATCGCTTTTGATTTCTAGCATCAACTAGTAGTTAGTTATGTTTTCTTCATTGTCTTTTTTTTTCTCCCTTCCATACCTACTCTGATCTGATTTATTGTCCCTGAGTTGAGGGCCTTTCTCGAAACAGCCTCTCCACGCCTCATGGAAGTAATTAAGGTTTACGTATATATGTGTTTGAATCTTTTCGGTTTTCTGGGATGTCTTTCTTTCTAAAGTAGATTTGATGGATGCTTAATTACTATAAAATAAATAGTAAGTACTGTACTCCCTTTGCTTTTTATTTGGAGTTAGAAAAAAATATTAACAGTTTTTTTTTTTTTTTTTTACGTTGGGTATGTTGTCTTTTTCCATCAAAATCAAATAGTTACTAGTAGTGGAATATATCAGTAAAGGTTTTTATTTAGTGTTTGTATGTATGTACGTATGTATGTGTAATTACTAGTGGAGAATTTGTTTACAACAAGTTTGTTGACATCAGTACCTAGATTCAGAGAAAAATCAGCTCGGTAATGAGTTATTGACATCGTTCTGTTTGGAAAGATTTATGGACCATAGAAAATAGAGAATTTGGTTTGCTTTAATACAGATGGATATTATTCAATAATACATCACATGTGTTACTCTTTTTTGTTTCAAAATAATTGTTATCGTAACTATTCGTACTCATTTCCTGCATTGTGACTCACTGTTGTGTTTGCCATTTTGCTTTTTATTCTCGTCTTCCTCTTTCAATAACCAAGGCTAATGAGAACAATGTAAGAGTTTCTGCAAGCAGAAAGAATGTTTACTGGAACAAACTTTTTCCTTTCATTATGTCGACGACCTGTATGTTCATGTTTTTCGATCATCTCTAGATTAAAATTTGTTACCATTTATTTTCCAGTCCATCTCTAGATTAAAGTTACTTCAGATAAACTATCATCTTTTTCATTTGTATGTTGTTGATTTCTTTTTTTTTTTTTTTTTTGCTCGTAGTCACCACAAATGGCAAATCAACCTGATTTCGAATTTAGTTTGAAGGATACATCTATACTTCTCCCCTACGTTCGAAGGCAGAGAGTAATATGCGTGAGTACATATGACTAGTTATACTTTTTTAATTAGGGCTAGATATATAATTTGACTGTATTTTGTGTTTCGATTTTGAAGAAATATGTTATGCATATAGTACGAAAGAAGCTGTATCGGCTTTGTTTGCAAGAGAATACGATGAACTACCTGTTGAACTGTCGACCCAACAAATTGCTGACCAAATGCCAAGAGACTTTAATTATGCACAAAGGGGCCGA
>NW_025893948.1:0-5072 GCF_002878395.1 Capsicum annuum | reverse complement strand
AAATCTAACATTTAACATGCTAAGAGTAGTGCAGGAAAATTATGCGAACTTGCTGAAAATAGTGCAAGAAATTAGGTAGATATGCTGAAAGTTGTTTTATTGCGTGTAGAAACATATTAAAATTTGTTTAAACGTGCAGAAATTTAATGTTAACATACTGAAAATTGCGCAGGAATTTAAGTTAATAAGTAGAAAATTTAGTTAAACATGTTGAACTTGCATTCTAATGGTGGAGGCATGCTGGAAATTAACTGACTTATATGAGAATACGATTTTTAGCATGCAGGTCACTAATATCTTAGTGAAAACATAGTTCTAAATATGCTGAGCAGAATTCGTTTATTTGTCATTCAGAAAACATCGAAAATCGTCATTAAACATACTGAAAATAATGTTAAGGCATAATATTCTCATGTTGATATGCTGAAAACATGCCAAGACTGCCTAATGTCTAATATTTCAACATGATGAAAAATAGAAAAATAGTAATTTAACATGCTGAACATTAGTTGTCTACGCCTAAAAATGCAATTTAAACATGCTAGAATCCAATTGAACATGCAGGAAAATTAATTTAACCATGCTGAAATTTTTATTAAATATGCTGAAAATTGATTAGATATGCTGAAAATTATATTAAAGAATAATATGTAATGCGCAGGAGTTTTGTGCTCTAAAATTATTAACATGCCTTATTTTGTATTAACGTACTAATACATGAAACAACACAATTAAAATCAATTTTTTAACAGTTTTATACTTATTAGGGACTCATTAATATGCCTACAATTAACTGTTAACATGCCTGCCATATTATCATATCAATGTGGACATATTAAAAAGGTGTTATCATGGTTGGACATGATTTAATGCATCGAATGTTAATTAAAAACCTACAGTCAAGATTTCTAAGTGAGTTAATTAATAAAAGCATCTAACTGATTCATATGTTAATAATCCTAATTTTGCATGCCTAGATGATCCACATAACACATATTGCACATAAACCTAAGTTGTGCCTATCTAAACCGTTCATAGAGCACGTAAATTCCCGCCCCCGAAGCAATCCTCAAATTTTATTATTACATCAAGAATAATAGCTATGCAATACAAATGAACAAATAAGAGGCTATGAAACTAGGAAAAAAAGAAGTTGAAATAAACGATCCTTCCCAAGTTCCGACGACTCTTCAATAATCATGACCTGTCAAACGTAAGGCAACAACATGGCAAACACGGAGGCAAACAAAGATACCATGGTGCGACTTTATACCCAAATGATCAAACAATGACATAATAGGCATCACAGAAGAGTTCCTATGAACATGCTTTCTAACACATTAAAGCATCCAATGAGCAAATAGATAATTAAATTGCATCATTTTAGGTACTTACAGGTGAGAAACAATAAGAAATAATAAAGACAAACACTTGTAAGAATACTATGCGGTGATTCCAGTAAGCCTCCAAGAAATCAAAGAACTTTTAAAGTGTCTAATGGATTTTGTATTAAAGTAACCAATGATTTTTGTTAAGAGAGTAGTAATTGTAATTGGATCTTCAGAACTGTCTGTTAATGAGAAGGGAGGGGGTTTATATAGTAAAAGGGTTGTAGCGTTAAAAGGAAAAACAGATCTTCAAAGAAGCTTAATTTTTGAAATTAAAAGGGAAAAAGAATATATCAAGAATCAATTAGAAAGGTAAAAGGACCAATTTACCATAAGTGCAACATATGCCCAATTATTTACCATAACTGGCAGAACTAGTAAAATACAGAGCTGTCAGATTGTTTCAATTAGGCAGAACAGTATCCTGTCTTACCAAAAGTATGTTACACAGTAATTTAAGACAAATCAGATATCAAAGCGTGCCAAAATTTCATACACAATGATGTGTATTCTAAATAAGGGCCAAAAATCATTCCAAGAATCAGTCAATACCTAAAAAAGGAGCCTACGACAGATTTTTCTTTTCAAAACATTATACGTATGCAACTCTTTCCAAGTACCGACTCAGTAATAAGGAATTCACATACATAGCAAACCTCGCACTGTCAAACCCATAAAATTATGCTTAGAGGGATAAAAAATTAAAAAAATTATAGAAAACAGTCAAATAACCAACAATCAATGGGGACTTTTCGCATATATCAATGAACGAACACGAATTCAAAAGAATCAATTAGTAAATCAATGTTAAATTTTAACAATTTCATACTCAAAAGTATGTTTAAAGAAAGAGGGGAAGAAGGCGGCTATAATATTAAGATTTAACGAGGGCAACACACCTGAGATGGATTTACTACGAATCCGTCATGATTCAGTGATGACCAGCGGAGGTGGTGGCAGATCTGGACTGGTTATATCAGAGGAGGAGGGCGACAGAGAAGAGGATGGAGGTGGCTTGTGGTCGTTGTTGCTGATACTTTGTGATAGGAAGAAGAGAGAGGGGGCGCTAGCAAAGAAGAGGTGTGGCAGCGGTGGTGCTGTGGTCGCAGCAGCTAGAGGACAGAGGAGGACTCGACTGGATGCATGGTCGGTAGGGCGGCTGGTATTCGACGATGGCGCACAGGCTGGGGAAAAGAGAAAGAGCAGCGGTAGCAGCCATGGCATCTGCTTCAAGGACGGCGCCGACTGTCTTCTCCGATGGGTGCTGCCGTCGTTCGACTATTGTTAATGAGAGAGATCAGAGATTTCGAGAGATGGTTCACCAGCGAGGGTGGGAGCGGCGGTGGTTTGAATATTTTTGGAAAGAAAATGGAGAGGAGAGGTAGAGAGAGATAGAGAAAGGAGGCTACTTTGGTTTAGGGTTAGGGATTTGGGAGTGTTTGATCTTTAAAAGGAAAGAAAAAGGTCTTTGATCTCAGCCGCTGAATCCATTTTGATCAACGGTTGAGATTAATAAGCTGAGAATTGGGTTAGAATTGAAAATGAAATGAACTAAGTCTGATTTAGGCTATAATTGTAATAAGAGGGCTAAAAGTGTAAGGAATTGAATAAATTGGGTTGAAAGGTGAATAAATTAGGCAAAGTAATTTTAAATTCGGTCAATATTTAAATAGGTAAAAAATAAAAAAAATAAAGCTAGCAACAATAATAATAATGATAATAAATAATAGTAATCGTAAGTAAGAGTAAATAATAAATAGTAAATAATAGATATTAATAATATTGATGATAAATAATAATATTAGTGAATAAATAATAATGATGATAATATCAATAATAAAGAAATAATATTAAATAATGGAAAACTAAATTTAAATAAAATTACATAAAATGTTGTGTTTAAATGGATAAATATTGTAACACGATATTAAAAGATAATAAAAATAATTTGTGCATTTTTAAAATATAAATGTGACACGTTAAAAATTTGTTTGATGCGAGAAAAAATACTACGTTTTAAAATTTAATTATTTTGCTAAAATAGCAGCCTAAATGTAATATTAGGAGGCCAAAATTGGGTGTCAACAAACATATCTTTCATAATTAAAGACGAAAAAAAGAGAAACATAACTAAAACACCTAAATTAAATCTAAAAAGGAGAAATATTAGACATATTTCCTTAAATAAAAGAATACAATGAATAAAAGAGAATCTATTATTTCCTTAAATAAATATCTTGTTTGTTTCAAATGTATCACTTTTTTATATGTATCACCATACAACATATGTATCATCATTTCAAAAAATCGGGATAAAATTTAATTAACAAAATAGTCAGAATTTTCTGTAATATCACTTAAAGATTCAGGGATTTATGTAAGTTACCCTAAATAATAACACATCAAATTACAGTTCTTTGCAGTGGGGAACTAAGCTTAAACAGAAATTTGTGCAACTTTTAGCAATAAACAACAATACAATACTACACAACACAACACAACACAACACAACACAATACAATGCAATACAAAACAAGAGTAACAAAATACAATACTTGAGTGACAACATGCTTTAATTCAAATGATTATGTATTAGGAATTCCATCTATAGGTGTAGGTGTTGATTCAACTTTTTTGCCTCTTTTACTTCTACTATTTCCAGCAAATGTCATGCTTGACTGGTGAAAACCATTCTCTTTTTCCTTTAACCTTGAGTTGTAATACAAAAATCACGTATAAGAATAGTACCTTCTTGAAACAAATGGAACAGCCTCGAAAATTAGTCCACAGATAGCTTGACAGAACACCAAAAACACAAGCATCACAGCAATAAAACCACTTAAAGATTCAACTTTCCCTAAAAGAACACAAAGCAAGGCCCCTAATATCTGCATAATCCAAAGTGCCCAGAGCCTTCCAAACATACCGAACCTTTTCGCCATGATATCAGACAACATCTCTCCTCCATGCGTGGAAAATAAGTTTGCTAAACCAAAACTAGCTGTAATAATCCCGGTTGTATGAAGATTGGCATTAAATCTGTCAATAAAATACTGTACAATTATATTGTCCACAGTAAGTTCAACACCAAAACAATAGCCATAAGTCAATGCCAAGATCCACCATCTATGATTTGTAGTTGCATGCTACAAAGCATCTGAAATATTATCTTTATGCTGTCACACCCCTTTTTTGCTCAAGGGTCGAGTTGAAGGATTTTTTCAATTAAAGTAATGATATTGAATAGGGATTATTACCTATCCTTACCAAGAAAAAGGAGTTCCAGAGGCATCTTCCATTCATGTCGATTTTGGTTTTTCCGCACCATATTTTGATCTGCCTCTTCTTCGATCCAAAATTCCCAACAAATCCTTGACTCTTCGAATACAATGGAATTTCACACCTGGCGAATCTTTCACTCTACCTCCTCTTATTAAGACCATAGAATGTTCCTGGAAATTATGACCTTCGCTTGGAATGTGAGCAAATATATCATGTCTATTGCTCAACCGTACTCTGGCTATCTTACGTGGCGCTGAATTAGGTTTTTTCGGTATTATCATTGAAACACGCGTGCATACTCCTTGATTTTAGGGACATTGATCCAAATCTCGAGTACGGTTCATGCATCATTTTCCTTCTCTACCATGATGAATCAATTGATTTAATGTAGAAATCGCTCTT
>NW_025893947.1:0-7724 GCF_002878395.1 Capsicum annuum | reverse complement strand
CATCCTTAAGCAAGAGCATGACTTATGGAAGCTTAAATTGTAATATCTCATGGTTGTATTGCTTAATTTATGCATTCAAAATGACTTTTAAGACCCCATTTCGATAGTAGACCGTATTTAGATGCCGTGGGTTGATTTGGGGGGTGCTTTTAGGCCTTAAAAATGAGTGTCCATCACATGGTATACCCTGTACAATGGCCATATGTCGCACAACCATCGCAAATAGCCACTGGATGATGTGTGCTATTGGCATGCGCTGCACATACCCTAGGTGTGCTATTGGCATGCACAAACAACCCCCAAGTATGCTATTGGCATGTGCCGCACACCCCTCAGGTATGCTATTAATGTGCACCACATAGCCCCCAGGTATGCTATTGGCGTGCGCTGCACAGATATGGCACAGTTCCTAAAGTTACTCTATTTGGACTTAAACTAAGGGCATTGAAGTCTTTTCACACCCCTAAATCATCCCTAATCACTCTAAATCTAATTTAGGGTGTTTTAAATATGTTAACTCCACTCTCTTAACCTTAAACAATTAATATATGACTTAAAACCTTTCCCTTCTTCCCAAGAACAAAATCCAAGTGTCATCTCTCAAGAGTCAAGGACTTAAGTTCCAAATTCAAAGTTCTCTCTAAGGATTTATCCAATCAAGGTATATGTGGTTTATGAACAAGGATACTCTTTTATCCTTGTGCCCAAAACTTGTTTTAAGGTTGAATTTACATAAATTGCAATTAAGGTTCATACCCAACCTTCATATTCTTGAGTTATAATGTCATCATGTGATTCAATGATTGATTTGTACAAGCAATATCCCTTTTAGGCATGTTTTAATTTACATTATTACTACTAAAAGATGATTCTAATATCTTGGCTTGAAGTTTGTTAAATTGATGACGTATTTTCTATGTAAGTTTTAAGCCTGATATTATAGTACAAGTTATATGAAAGAAAGCATGAGATTCAAGGTTAAAGTTTAAGCACTAAGTTTTCAAGAAGAGTTTGAATCTTTTAATTCCAAGATAAGGTTTAGAAGCCGCAATCATTTATTATCCTCATGGTTTAAACCAAATATTGATCTTTTGATCTTAAGATAAGATATGGAACCCATATTTGTTTATCTTGATTTTGATTTAATGAAAGAGAGGCATAACTGGTTTTGATTCTATTAACCCTTATGCTATTTTAAGGTGGATTTTATAAAGCATGAGCATATAAGTAATATGGAAGTAGTATTTCACACCAATTTGGGTATGAGTCTAAGGTCATATGCCCTAGAACTATGTGACACCATAGGTTTAAGTCCGAATATGGGTTAGGTATAGTGATCACTTAAGATAAGGTTCTATTCTGATGGCAAGGGTAGAACAACTCTCTCCAACGTGGATAAGACATTGGACTCCATGATAGTTCACATGGTTTATGTCGATTAGAAGAACCGCCCTAAGACAGAATTAAACTAAAGCTTTTAGAACTAAGTGTTATGGCTCACAAAGTTTATGCTTATGCTTCATTACTCATGTTTATGATTTTATAGTCTTTGTTTTATTCAAGATCAAGGTGAGTCATTTACGCTTAGCATGCATTATTTAAAAGTCTATGTACATATTAAGTTATTGTTTTACTTATGCATTCATCCCCACATAATCAGTACATTCCAGAGGTGCTGAACCACATATATGTCTATGTGCAACATTGTCTTATAATGTAGGTTTTGGTGCTCAATTCTAGCAGTGTGATTGACTATGGGCATCACTACCTACATCCCGACTTTTGGTGAGTCCTCATAGTTCGAGGACCTATTTTATCAGAATTTGATATTGAAGAATTATTTTAGTTATTTGATTTTTTCTAAGTTCGGGTCACCTGGGGCCTGTCCTAGTGGCTCTCTAGTTAAAATTAGATGCTTGCCCGTCTATTTTCTATTTAAGATTTACAAGTGTTTGTTTTTCAGATTTTCAAGTTTAAGACTTTCAGTTAAGATATTAATTCAGTTATCTTCAGAGTTTATATATATCAATTTACTTTTCTCATGAGTTCCAAGTTAAGTAGGCCTAAAAGGGTTAGCTTGGGACTATTCATACTCTTGAACACCGTGTGGCATATAGGGTGTACTTTTAAGGTGTTACAAATTTGGTATCAGAGCCTAAGGTTTTAAAGAGTCATAGGGAGTCATACAATCCTTATTATGTAAAGTCTTAATTATGAATGTGAAGCACGCCATATTTATGAGCAAGAGGCTATGAAACAAATAGGAATCATTATTTCTTTCATAATCTATCGTGCTTATGTTGTATCTATTTTCTTTAACTAATACTTTTATGTGATAGAATATGCCTCCTTTCAGAGCCAATGTATGCAAAAATGGTGACTAACCACCCCTGCACGCTAACCCTTTGAATGAGAACGTATGTCATGCTGAATTTTGGGTTGCCTTTCAAGCATTGGCCTAATTTGTGAATGCCAATATTTAGGACAACCAACAAGAGGCATCCCCACTTCAGCAAAATGGTAATCTAGCTGCAGCCAGGATTCATGATTTCATGAGAATGCATCAACCTGAGTTCCATGGGTTAAAGGTGGATGAGGATCCATAACTCTTCATTGATGAGGTAATAAATATCACTCATATTATGCATATTACTTAGAAGGAGAGTATAGAATTGGTATCCTATAGGCTGAAGGATATTGCTTATGATTGGGTTGTTGTATAGAAGGAAGGTAGAACTATGAATGCATCTTCTGTGAGTTGGCAGGTATTCCAGGATGTATTTTTATACTGATTCTTTCCATGTGAGATGAGGTAAGCTTATTTAGAGGAGTTAATGAACCAAAGGCAGGTCCCTAAGATAATGAAAGAGTACTACCTTAAGTTCACTTGGTTGTCCAAGTATGCTTCTGAGTTGGTAGCTGACCCTAGATCTCGTATGAGTGAGTTTGTTATCAGAGTATCTGATTTAGTAGTCAAAGAGTGTAGGACTGCAATGCTTATTAGGGATATAGATATTTCTTGGTTGATGACTCATGCTCAATAGATTGAGGCAGAAAAGTTGAAGAAAAGAGAGAAGAGAAATAAGAAGGATAGAACAGGATAGTTTGAGTATGGTAAACCAAGGTCTGGAGGGGGAAACCATTTACAGTTTCAGGGTTATTTATCAGTGCCAGTGCCATCTTCATCTAATTCCCTTGCACCCAGGACTAAGCTGGAGTAGTGGGGCAAGACTTCTAATTCCAGGTCTTAGAGTAGTATGGGTGGAAGATTCAGTTATCCGATAAGTACAAAGTATGATAGTATTTATTAGAGTGAGTGTTTGCTAGGTAAAAGGGGTTGTTATAGGTGTGGCAAGCTGGGACACAGAATCAAGGAGTGTCCGTATGCTAAGCAGGGAAGTAGGGATATTTGTTATCAGATTTAGATTACTAACACACCAGCTCAGCCAGGTCACTCATTTTCTCCTCAGGGTGCATCATCTAGTATGGTGGCGATCAGTGCTAGAATCAATTTTATGCTTTACCATCCTAGCAGGAGTAGGAGAGTTCAAAAGGTTTTGTTACTGGTATGCTTTACATCTTTTATATTGATGCATATATGTTGTTAGATCTGGGATCATATCTCTTTTATGTGGCTTCATTGATTGCAGTAAGTTTTGGGATAGGACCAGAAAAGATTTCTATGCCCTTCTTAGTTTCCACCTTGGTAGGTGAGTCAGTTATTGCCAGACAAGCCTATAATAAGTGTCTTATCACTGTTCTTTATAAGACCATTCTATTATACCTAATAGAGTTAGAAATAGTAGATTTCGATGTTATTCTGGGCATGGATTGGATCCACTCATATTATGCATCAATAGATTGTCACACTCGTGTGGTGAAGTTTGAGATTCCTGATGAGGTAGTTTTTAAATGGAAAGGTATTTCTACGTCCTCCAAGGGTCGTTTAGTATCTTATCTAAAGGTCAGGAAGTCAATATCAAAAGGGTGCATCTATCATTTAGTTTGAGTTAGGAATACTAAGTCTGAAGCTTCAATAGTTCACGCAGTCCGTGTAGTCAATGAGTTTCCCAAGATTTACCCCAAAAATTTAACAGGGGTACCTCTAGCTAGAGAAATAGAATTCGGTATTGACCTTCTCCCTAGTACTTAGCCCATCTCTATTCCTCTATATTGTATGGCTTTGACCGAGCTTAAAGATTTAATAGAGAATCTTAAAGACCTCTTAGATAAGGGTTTCATAAGGTCGAGTGTCTCTTCATGGGTTGCTCCAGTTCTTTTCATATGCAAGAGAGATGGTTCTCTTCGAATGTGCATCAAATATCACCAGTTGAATAAAGTCACAATCAAGAACAAATATCATCTTCCCTGAATTAATGAGTTTTTCAACTAGCTTTAAAGTGTAAGTTATTTCTCTAAGATAGATCTCAAATCCAGCTATCATCAGCTTAGATTCAGAGAATGTGACATTCCGAAGACAACCTTCAGAACTCGGTATGGCCACTTCAAATTTTGAGTTATATATTTTGGAATAGCAAATTCCCCTGCAGCTTTCATGGACTTGATGAATAGGGTATTTAATCCATACTTGGACATGTTTGTTATAGTCTTCATTGATGATATTCTTGTCTATTCCCATAGTGAGAATGATCATGCAGACCATATAAAGGTTATGTTACAGGCCCTTGAGATCATCAGTTGTTCACTCTGTTCAGTTAGTGCGAATTTTGGTTGAGATCAGTAGCTTTTCTCAGACACATTATTTCTGGTGATGACATTCAAATTGATTCTTAAAATACCAAAGTAGTGAGAAACTAGCCTAGAACCATCTCTCCATTTAATATCAGGAGTTTCTTGGGATTGGTTGGCTATTATCGATGGTTTGTCAAAGTGTTTCTTCTATTTCTTCCCCTATGTCTAGGCTAACCTAGAAAAAGGTTAAATTCCAATGGTCAGATTCCTGCGAGAAGAGTTTTCAGGAGTTAAAGACTTGACTCACTTCTGCTCTGGTCTTGACTTTGCCAGATGGCCCCGATGGGTTCGTAGTATATTTTTATACTTCTAGAGTTGGTCTAGGTTGTGTTTTGATACAGAGAGATAAGATCATAGCCTATGTCTCTAGACAGCTTAAACCTCATGAAAAGAATTATTCTACCCATGATCTTTAGTTGGCAGCTGTTGTCTTTCCCTTAATAATTTAGAGGCATTATCTTTATGGGGTTCATGTTAATGTGTTCATGGATCACAAGAGTTTACAATATGTATTCGCTCATAAAGACCTAAATCTTCGTCAGAAGAGATTTGTTGAGTTATTGAAAAACTATGATATGAGTGTGTTGTATCTTTCGAGCAAGGCCAACATAGTGGCAGATACCCTTAGCAGATTGTCTATGAGTAGTGTTGCCCATGTTGAGAATGATAAGAAGTAGTTAGTTCGGGAGGTCCATCAACTGTCTAGGTTAGGAGTTTAGTTGGTTGATTCGGACGAAGGTAGTACATGGGTTCAGAATAGTTTGAAATCTTCATTAATTGCTGAAGTAAAAGAAAAACAAGATAAAGATCCTAGTTTGGTTAAATTGAAGGAGGTAATTAAAGATCAAAATGTGGAAGTTTTCTCCAAAGGGGGAGATGGTGTGCTTTGATGTCAAGGTAGGATATGTTTTCCGTGCGTTGATGGTTTAAGACAACTAATACTGGTAGAGACAAATGGTGTGTGGTACTCTATCCATCCAAGAGCTACTAAGATGTACCGTGATCTGCGAGAAATCTATTGATGGAGTGGTATGAAGAAAGATACTACAGAGTTTGTGGTTAAGTGTGCAAATTGTCAGCAGGTTAAGGTTGAGCACCAAAGGCCTAGTGGTATACTTCAAGAGTTTAGCATCCCCACTTGGAAGTAGGAGGTGGTGAATATGGATTTTGTGACAAGGTTTCCTTGTACACGTCGTCAACATGATTTGATTTGGGTCATTATTGATAGAATGACCAAGTTAGCCCATTTCTTTCCAATTCATACTTCGTAATCAGCCAAGGATTATGGCAGGCTTTATCTTAAGGAGTTGTTAAAGTTGCATGGGGTTCCATTGTATATCATTTCAGGTGGAGGCACCCAGTTTACCTTTCACTTTTGGAAGGCTTTTCAGAAGGTCTTGGTAGGCAAGTTCACCTCAGTACAACCTTTTATTCTTAGATGGATGGTCATGCCTAGAAGACTATTCAAACTTTAGAGGACATATTGAGGGCGTGTGTTATAGATTTTAAGGGTAGTTGGGATGACCACTTACCTTTGATTGAGTTTGCCTACAACAATAGCTATCACTCTAGTATTTAGATGGCTCCTTTTAATGCTCTCTATGAGAGGAGATGTAGATCCCCTATTAGTTGGTTTGAAATAGGTGAGGCTACATTGATAAGGACAGATTCTATGTTTGAGGTGATGGAGAAATTTTAGTTAATTCAAGAGAGGCTAAAGACTGTCCAAAGTCATTAGAAACCTTATACAGATGTAAAGAGAAGGGATCTTAAGTTTGAGGTTGGTGAGTTAGTCTATTTGAAAATTTTTCCTATGAAAGGAGTAAAGAGATTTGGTAAGAAGGGAAAGCTCAGTCCCTATTATGATGATCTTTACCTAGTTTTGAGTAGTTTTGGGAAGGTAGCTTATGAATTAGAGTTGCCTGCAGAATTGGCATCAGTTCATCCGGTGTTCCATGTTTCTTTGTTAAAGAAATGCATTGAGGATTCAACTTCTGTTGTTCCTTTAGAAAGTTTGGATGTTAAGGATAGCTTTTCCTATAAAGAAGTCACTATTGAGATCCTTGATTATCAAATTCGTAGGATAAGGAATAAAAAAGTTCCTTTGGTTAAGGTCCCATGGCGAAATCAGTCTGTTGAGGGAGCCACTAAGGAGATAGAATTAGATATATGAGCCAACTATCCCCATATTTTCCTTATGAACTTAGACTCAGCTTGAGGTAATGGTTTCTTTTGAATCTATTCTCTCATTCTTTATCTTAGCTATACAACTATCCTCCTTTCATAACATGCATTCATGAAACTCAACTTTGTCCATGTAACATGTTCAGATTTAGTTACTTAATCATGGTTCAACATATGAGTGTTCAGTGTATGATCTCAACCTTCGTAGAGATTTAACTTAAATAGCTTCATTTGAGCACAAATAATTTCCAAAGGGGGAGATAATGTAGCACCCTGTGGTTGTATCGCTCAAGTTATGCATTCAAAATGACCTTTAAGACCACCATTTTGATAGTCTAACATGTTCAGATTTTGTGGGTTGAGTTGGGGGGTGCTTTTAGGCCTTAAAAATGAGTGTGCGTCGCATGGAAATTACAAATGGGCACTAGATCAGGTGTGCTATTGGCATGCGACACACACTACTTAGGTGTGCTATAGGCATGCACCTCACAACCCCCAGGTGTGCTCCACACAACCCCCAGGTATGCTATTGGTGTGCTCCGCACAGCTATGGAACAGTGCCCAAAGTTACTCTATTTTGAATTTACCTAAGGGTGTTGAAGTCTTTTCACACCCCTAAACCATCCTTAATCACTCCAAATCAAATTAAGGGAGTTTTAAACACATTAAATCTACTCTCTTAACCCTAAACAATCAGTATACGAATTAAAAACCTTTCCCCTCTTCCCAAGAACAAACTCTAAGTGTCATCTCTCAAGAGTCAAGGAGTTAAGTTCCAAATTCAAAGT
>NW_025893946.1:0-2044 GCF_002878395.1 Capsicum annuum | reverse complement strand
ATATAACATCACTATATAAACTTCCATGACTTCACCCTTCCTTATGTCTACAAAGCCTCTAGGATATACATGACATAACTAGGGCCGGGACAAACCCCCGCCCACATATGACTTATGTACAATATCAAAATATAAGGAACCGACTCGGAAAGCTCCGAAGCAAACTGGAGCTCACCAACAATAGCTGTATGACCTGGCTCCTACTTATGCGATGTATGAGCTGAGGTACTTGTGCCTGCAGCATGAAATACAGGTCCCCGTGGGGGACGTCAGTACAAAATATGTACTGAGTATGTAAAGCTGTAGATAATCACATATGATATAGGAGCTCAATAGAAATCAGAAACAAGTGAATAAGTCGTAATAGGAGTGGACCACACTTACTAGAACTTGTGACAACCTGTTCATTGTATTTATTCAATCACTTTACCTTCGTTCTTATCGTCTTTGTAATCATTACTGTACTGTACTGTGACCATTAGGCTGCCTCCAGTACATATCAACTGGGATCGACCCATGCTAGGCTTATGCCCCTAGGATACCACCCATAAACACATAAATAGGGATCGACCCATGCTAGGCTTATGCCCCTGGGATACCACCCGATAAGAGAGAACTCCCATCACTTAGTTCAATTAATCTTTGAGATTGTTATTTCGGTCTCCACCACATTTTTTATACTTTGAAACAATGATACATCAATAGGAACCAAGTAATAGACCTTCTATACAATAACGATGTAATAAAGACTCATTGGTACATCAACAATGTGTTTCAGAATCATCAATATCACAACAATGAAATAAGAGCCTTTTAGTATATCAATGAAACATTTTGACACTTTATAGGATGGAAACAACTTCGTTGGTAACGTAGAACAATACATGTTTTTGGACAACCTCGGAATCTTACTTGATGGAACATTGGTGTTTTCATGCCAAAGAACATTGTTAGAGTATGCTTTACATACCTAGTTGTAGATTCGGATACCAATTCAACACAACTTCCCGCCTTTACAAATCACTTATCAACAATGAAATGTTTGGCATCTAGTATTAGCAACCCAACACTACAATTCTCTTCCATAATTCCATACTACCAATATTTGCAAAACATTCCAAAAACCAACTTGAACAATAGGTTTATGTGTGTATATATATATAATCATCATTTCAATACCACATCATCACACCAAATTCCTTCACAATTCAACATAATCCAACATCATTTCCCAATCATCTTTCAACAACAATCAAATAACATACTTCTTATGCTCACATGTATATATATATATATATATACATATCCATATGAATAACACCAACATAATTTACATCCTTACCATAAAATGGCCCTTTTGATTTCGAAGTCCTGTTGGCACAAATAAGGGGTGCTTCTCGAAGCCCTCGAGACGGTGAACACAACTACGGAATCAATTTGGATTTTCTACGGTTGAATCACAAGATAATTGGAGTTGGAATTAGGCTAGGGTTTCTTATTTTCAATAATTTGATGATAATTGATGGATATAAGACTAATTATATGTATATAATGACCAATTTTCGTCCATGAGGTGATGGAAAATGACCATATTGCCCTTAAAAGTTTAAGTAAATCCGAATCTGTCCATGGTGGACTGTTTTGATAGGCTAAAGTAAATCGGCCATAACTCTTTGCTCCAATATTGGATTTGGGTAAAATTGGTATCGTTAGAAATATAATTAAAAGGGATTTCATTTCATATAAAGTAGGCCACCCAGTTCGTCCTGTACAAGGAGTTATGATCGTTTGAAGTTGACCCTAAAAATCTATTTTGAGAGGCTGAAGTAAAATGAGTATAACTCCTTACTCAGATGTTGGATTTGGATGAAACCAATTGCATTGGAAAGAAGACTCAAAGATCTTTCCTTTGATAGGTGGTAGCTCTCGCAGTTCATTATATTGAGGGAGTTATGATCGTTCAAACGTGACCCAAAAAACTGGCAGGCCTCAGTAGTTTGTGTGCAGGAAATTTTCCTGCACATTTACTGTTCACAACATCCCG
>NW_025893945.1:0-6309 GCF_002878395.1 Capsicum annuum | reverse complement strand
CCTTGCAAAAAAATGTGGTTGTTCCTGCTAATACTTTTCCAAATAGATAAGATGCTCTTTAGAACTTCTAACTTGCAAAAGTATAAACATGCATACACTTAAAAACAAATTTCAAAAAGTATATATCCCAGGTTGTAAATGTGGTTCTATAATAGATACAAAATCCAACTATTTACCCTTAGTTCTATTGGGTTCTACGTCTAAATTATGTCCACAAATAATTTTAGGAGTTTAAGTTTTTGAGCATGGTTAGTGCAATGGCGAATCTACACAGGGTTTAGGGGTTCATCCGAACCCCCTTTATCGGAAAATTATACTATTTTTACAATGTAATTTTTTTTTTATATATATAAATAGTAGAGGTTGAACCCATTCGACTAGTCCGTATATTGTGACACCCTAACTTAGGAAGGAGTCCCACATCGATAAAACACAGGAGGGATGCTGGGTATATAAGTGAGAAAGTCTTTACTCCCTAGTGACGCGTTTTAAAGTCGTGCGGGCCTGGGCCCAGAGCGGACAATATCACTAGTGGGTTGGGGAGTGGCAGGGGTATCTCGGGCCTGTGTGGTTCTCCTTCCTAAGTTGGGGTGTCACATAAATTAGGGTGTCACATATATGTACTACTGAATCCTCTCACTGAAAATTCTGAATCCGCCCCTGAATTAGTGTATTAATTTTTTATATGATCGGGTAATATTAATCTGTTATAGCAGGTTTTAACTTATTTCAAGTTAATTTTTTAATTTTAAAAAATATTTTTTCTTCTATTCCTCTCCTTTTTCTATTCAAGGTTCTCCATCTTCCTCAATCTCTTAACTACTTGTCTCATGATCTATTCATTATTTTATTATCTTTGTTAATTAATCTCTGAAATATTAAATGGTAAATAAGCAAAAGATGGTTTAGTTTATCAATAAATTTTATGTCAATTGCCTCCACATCTATCAATATTAACTTATATTTTCTATTTCTTTAATTTGTGTGTATTCTTCTTCTGTATTGATTCTTTAGTGTGCCTACCTTATATTTGATATACCTATTGATCGTTTTGCGGGATTAATTACCCTGGTAATATAAAGTACTATGATTTGATGGGTTATAGATTTTTCGGGATAGCTTGGGTAGTCGGAGCGATGGTTCTCACTATCACTTTGAATGTGAGTTATCAACGATGCTTATTGTGTACACGTAATTTCGTACTCACTCTTATTCTCTTTTCAATTTTAAATATATCCGATTGATTTTACAAACCCTTCAATTTAACTAACTCCTCCACTTTGAGCTCTTTTCTTTTCATCTTTCTTTCTTAGTATATATTTTTTTTTTATGTTTATCAATAACTAAATATTGCATAACCAGATATTGGGAAACAAACTCTTAATAATTGAGTGTTTAGACATAGGGGATATTTTAATCATTCAGTTTTTTATTCAGATTCAGATGCTTTAATCTTAGTGGACGTTTCACCGTGAAAAATATTTACTTTTTTCAAGAATTGAATTTCAAAAAGAGGTGTTTGGCTATTAAATTTTGAAAAATTTCGGAATTCAATGTTTTTACTCTTTTCACTTCCGCGTCCCTCACAAAAAATTTAAAAACAACACCAATTTATATTTGATTTTCATGGCCAAATGAGGCTTAATGAAAACAAAAATGATACCTAACAACCACCAAAGGATGTGGTGCAGCGGATATATAGGGCTACTCCTCACTTAACCAGATTGGTCTCGCGTTCATGGAAAATCCTTGATACGGAGCACTTCCCATGAATGGACCCTACGTGGCACGAGTTCGAATTAGTCGGACTACAATGCGGATACCGAAAACCGACTTAAAAAAAAATGATGCCTAACAAAGAGAAAACCCCTATAAATTTTCTTATAAATCTCCCACTCCATTGCTTGATCAATCAATCAATCTCCACACACACACACAACATGAAGAAACTTTCCTTCTTTCTTCTTCTTCTCATTTTGCTAATAATTTCTCATGTTGACTCCCAAGCACCTCCTCCTCCTCCTCTTCCTCCTCGAGCACCGCTCATGTGGTATGTGCTTACATGGCCACCAACTTATTGTCTGAACCTAAAATCTCCAGACAAGTGCAAAGAACCAATTCCAGATCGTGAATTCACACTCCATGGACTTTGGCCAGCTGATAAAGATGGAAAAACAATTACCTGTGACATTTCAGTAGATTTAGATTGGGTCAAGCTGGTAAATATATACATATATTCATAGTATCTTTTCACTTTCAAGAGTTTATATTTTACTAGTTTAACCTCACGTGTAACGTTTGATTATTTAAAATTATAAATAATTTTGTCTATTGCAGAGTTTTATTTTTTTAATAAAGTGTAAAAAGTTTAATTACTTTCAAAGATCGCTCACACTTTAATATAATAATGTAAATATAAACAAATATTTTAGTGTAACCACATATATATTTTACCACCAAAAGTTTCAAGTGCTTGGTGGATCATCACTTTTACGTTTATCATGCAGTACCTCTTTCTCTTGCTGCCAGAGGCTAAGAGAGATGCATCAATTTAAATCATATTTGTGGTACGATTATTTTTTTCTATATTTAAAAAATCTTTTCTTGTTTTTAAAGTTAAATCTTTACAAAATCATTTATTACATCCTTATTACGTAATTAAAAATTTTAAAATTTGGTACTTTTAAAATTCTCTTATTCTAGCGTTTTTATATTTATTTATAGATTTTTAAAATCTTCTTAAAATAAAATTTAGTTGATTTAGAATTCATAAACTAATGAAAAAAATATTAGTTGTCATTAGTTTTGATGATTTCTAATAAGAAAAGATTTTATCATAAGTATATTTAATTAATTTTCAACTCTTAAATATTAGGAAAAAATAGTGAAAAGACGATTTTGTTTAAAGTAAAGACTTTTAATAAAGGGCAAAAAGTTCAAATAACATTTCTAAGTCCTTCACACTTTTAATATATTATAGATATAGATACACTAAAGAAATGAAACTTATTTGTACTTCAGTAACAGTTTTACAATATGTAATTGTCACGATCCAAGCCGAGGCTCTAGCCGCGACGGACATCCCGAACCATCTAAGGTCTGAGAGACCCCTGTAACGGCCCAACCCACTAGTGATATTGTCTGCTTTGGTCCCAGGGCCGCACGTGTTTAAAACCCGTCACTAGAAAGTAAAGTTGTGTTCTGCCGATGTGGGACTCCTTATTCTATGTTTGGCGTGTTACAGTTCCTCTATTTCATTTTACTCTTAACTCTTGTTAACTTGACACACTCCTTAAAAGAAAACGTAATATTTGACTATTAGTTTTCACTTTCTTTTTTGGAATACAGTTTAAACCAATTGAAAGTGAGCTTGAAAAATTCTGGCCAACACTTCTTGAAGGTGTACGCACATGGGGCATATGGAAGCATGAGTATCGAAGCCATGGAATATGTGGGGGGCTAGAAGCAGAAGAATACTTTAATGCAGCTATACGTATCAATAATAAGATTAAAAAGGGAAACTTGTTCTATTACTTGAAAACAAGTGGTATTATTGCGTGTGAGAGCTTGACTTTTACTCGATATGAAATTATTAATGCTGTCCAGAAGGTGTTTCCTACTGCGCCGCTGCCTCGTGTTTACCTCAGGTGTCTTCCAAATAGCAAAGACCCGAAGGTTGGTCACTTGAGTGAAGTTGTCCTGTGCACTGATTTGGACGGTAATGGCTTCATTTCATGCCCTGATATTTCAACAACTTGTGACCCATATAACAAGATTATGCTCCCTCAAAGGTAATTTTGATCTTATTACTCTTAAACATCTAGACACAAATTGAAATAATAGTGAAAGTATACTATGTCTATATGAAGATAAGAATCCAGTACATCCTTGAATTGTGACCAAAGTTGCTACGACACACTTCAACTTCAGAGAGGTCCTATCAGCTGGCCTACTAAAGGGGGTTCGGACCAACCCCCTTAGACGAAAAATTATATTATTAATACATGGTTAAAATAATTTTTACGTATATATTATAGATGTTGAACACCTCTTTTTTCTTCAGATTTTTAACACCCCAAGCAGAAATTCTGGCCCCGCCTCTGGGTTCTATTATCCCCTGAAGTCAATTTTAGCATATTTTTATCACTCTTTTGTACTAATGTGGCACCTTTATAACATAAAAATGAAGTTCACGTCAAAGGTGTCACATCAACTAAAAAAGTGTCACGTCAGCTAAAAAGATTGACAAAAATACGTTAAAATGCAATTCAAGGGGTAATAGGACTCCCGTGAAATTGAAGTGTGTCGTAGCAAATTCGATTATAGTTCAGGGATACTAGATGCTTTACTTATAGAAACTTTTCATGAGGAAATATATAAATATGTCATTCTTTACAAAAGAAATTGATTATATAGTTTTTTTTTCCTACATTAAGCATTGATTTTACCTTTTTTCATTTCTTTGTAGCACAACATCACAAGGACTCCAGGAAGAAATAGATGAGACACATCCTGAGTTTGAACTATCATGGGCTAAATATATATTTAGCAAATAAATTAGTAAAAAAGCAGTCCGATACACTTGATTTTACTATGTGCAGAGTTCAAGAAAAAATCGGATCAGAAGCAATTGAGATTAATGCCTGGCTTAAAATAAATGAGAAGTGAGGGAATGAAATATGATGTAACTGATGATGTGCAAGCATAATGTTCACTCACAGTGTGAAAATAAATTATTACCTTGAATAAAAGATTTATTCTACTCTGTCCGTGCATTTTTATTTATTCACTTTTCTATTGATATAGAGATTAAAAAATAGTAGATGATAGGAATAATTTTATCATATTACCCCTTTGAATATAATAAGTTCAATGTTTTGGGAGATGCATTAGATAATGAATCATATTTAATGTTAAGAGTAAAATGAATAAAAATAGATAAATTGTCCATATTAATTTTATAATTTGAACAAGTATTGTTGGACATATCAAAATAAAAAAATGGATAAGTAAAAATGGATGGAAAAAAAGTAAATTTTAATAATGAAATAGTTTTATTACCTAAACAAATATGTGATTTATTATAAGGAATCGTTTGGTGTGAGGTATAAATATAATAGTCTCGAGATAAAATGCAGGATTATTTTATCCCATGTTTGATTAGAGGTATTAGTTAGTCTCGAAATTATTGATCCCACCATTTATATTTTAGTGATAGGATAAGTTACCTCATGTATATGGTGAGATAACTAATCCAAAAACTAATTTTCAAATTAATTATATGAGATAAGTTATTTTATATACATGATGGAATAATTAATTTAAAAATATCTAATCTCAAAATTAATTATCATAAAATAACTATAAAATAACTAATCTCAAAATTAATTATCACGAGATAACTACTTATCAACCAAACAACCCCTTTGAGTTAAGGTTCTTATGTATATGGATATCAAACATATATGGATAAGAATGTTTATTGACTTTGACAAGCCATTATTGGATGTACTTTTGACAATAAATTTTAGGTCCTATGTTTAATTTTAGGACCTCTTGGATCATTTATAGTACTTCCTATTTTTTTTTTTGTCATCTTCTTTTTGTCCTACTTATAGAAGATTTATAGTACATATTTTTTTTAAAAAAAAAAAAGAAAAAATCATTATTACTACATTGATCAACACTATCACCAACTACCCTCGCAAATTGAGATCCACAACCACCACCACCAATAGGAAAAATGCAATATTCTCATCAACAATAAGTTTAGGATAATTTACTCTTTAGAGGGGAAAATTAACTAAATAACATAAAGTTGTCATGTGACTTATATAGGTAGAGTTTAAGCAAACAATTACTACAACAGGTAATAACAATCCAAAATTTTGGTACATTGAAGCAATGATAAAGTTTTCATGTGAATTATATATAGTGTTTGAGAAAGCAATTACTACAATCGGTAATAACCATCTAAATTTTTGGTACATTGAAGTAATGATAAAGTTTTCATGTGAGTTATAGGTCTCGAGTTCGAACAAGAAATTACTAGAATAGATACAACCATCCGAAACCTTTGAAGGTTTAGCTATTATTGCTATAGGTAACAACCATAACAACATTGATAGATTAATGTCATGATAAATTATCAAATGATTTATGAGCCAAATAACTGATGATCAATGTCAATCCATAATTAACCCTTTAATCTTACTAGATTATATATTATTTCATTTAGAATTGTCGAACTACTAAACAAATCATTCATCAAAATCAGTCCTAGAAAGAGTCAGCAGAGAATATCAATAA
>NW_025893944.1:0-7604 GCF_002878395.1 Capsicum annuum | reverse complement strand
TAATAAAGAATGGTTCAAAAATTATAAAAATTTTGAGGAGATCCAAACCATCATGCTTGGAGATTCACACACAAGTCAAGTACTTGGAGTGGGGGATGTCGAGTTCAGATTTACTTCTGGGAGGGTATTAATCTTAAAATATGTACTTTGTACTCCTTCCATGAAGAAAAACTTGTTGTCTAGTTTTCTTCTTAATAAAACAAGCTTCAAACAGATTATTGAATATGATCAGTATATAATTATAAAAAATAATATTTTTATGAAAAAAGGGTATGCATGTGATGGTATGTTCAAGTTGAATGTTGAAATGCATAAAACATCTACTTCTGTTTATATGCTTTCTTCTACTAAATTTTGGCATGCTCGTTTGTGTCATATAAATGAACGTTATGTAGGAATTATGAGTAGTTTAGGATTAATTTCAATGATCAAAAATAATTTTGAAAAATGTGAAGTTTGTAGTAAAGCTAAAATCACAAAAAATCCTCATTTCCAAGTTGAAGAAAAATTGAACTATTAGAATTAATTCATACTGATATTTGTGAACTTGGTGAAATTTTAACTCGTGGAGAAAATAAATATTTTATCACTTTAATTGATGATTTTTCTAAGTTTACATATGTTTACTTAATGAAAAATAAAAGTGATGCATTTGAGAATTTTAAAAATTTTCTCCATGAAGTTGAAAATCAGTTTAATAGAAAAATATAAAGAATAAGAAGTAATAGAGGTTGTGAATATGATTCACTTGAGTTCAATTCTTTTGTAAGATCATTGGGTATAATTCATGAAACTCCTCCTCTTTATTCTCCTGCATCTAACGGTGTAGCGGAAAGGAATAATAGAACTTTGGTTGAGTTGACTAATGTCATGTTAACGCCTTTTGAATTGTGGAAAGGTCATAAGCCAAATTTGGGATATCTAAGAGTTTGGGGTTGCTTAGCCTATGTCAAGTTAATGGATCCTAAAATCTCTAAGTTGGGTAAGAAAGTTACTACTTGTGCTTTTCTTGATTATGCTTCAAATTGTACAACCTATAGATTTTTTAATCTTGAAGATAGTGTGATAATAGTATCGGGTGATGCTATTTTTCATGAAAATAAACTTCCTTTTGATTCTAAAAATAGTGGGGGTCATGGGACTGAAGAAAATATTTTGTCACTACCTAGTTCTTCTACTTCAACTTTAAATAATAATGAAAATGATGATTTTGAGTTAAGAAGAAGTGACCGAGCTAGAGTAGAAAAAGATTTTGGTCCTGATTATTATGTTTTTAATGTTGGAGATGACCCAAACACTCTAAAAGAAGTTTTGTCATCACGTGATGCTATTTTCTGGAAAGAGGCTGTAAATGATGAAATGGAATCTCTAATTTCCAACCAAACTTGGAAGCTAGTTGATTTACCACCGGGTTGTAAAATAATTGGATGTAAATGGGTCTTACGTAAAAAATTAAAATCGGATGGATCTGTTGATAAATATAAAGCTAGGCTTGTTGTTAAAGGTTTTAAACAACTAGAAGGCCTAGAATTTTTTGATACTTTTTCATCGGTAACGAGAATTACATCCATTAGACTTTTAATTGTTATTGCGGCTATTTTTGATTTATAAATTCATCAAATGGATGTAAAAATTACTTTTTTAAACGGAGACCTAAATGAAGAGATTTACATGGAACAACTCGAGTGTTTTATGGAGGCTGGCCAAGAAAACAAAGTGTGTAAATTTAATGAATCCTTATATGGCTTAAACAAGCACCAAAGTAATGGAATGAAAAGTTTGATTCCTGCATGATTGATAATGGGTTTAAAACAAATGAGTGTGATAAGTGCATATATAATAAGTCTTGGAATAATTCGCATGTGATTATTTGCCTATATGTTGATGATTTATTGATCTTTGGCTCTAACATAAATATTATTGATGAGCCTAAAAATATTCTTAGAAGTCATTTTAAAATGAAAGATCTTGGAGAGTTAAATTTTATCCTAGAAGTAAAATTTACTAGAACATGTGACGAAATTTTCCTAGACCAATCACAGTATGCTAAGAAAATATTGAAAAAATATAATTTCCTTGATTGCAAGCATGTTGTAACTCCATTTGATTGAAGTGTTCACCTGTTTCCTATTGAGAGTGAAATGGATGTAATAAATCAAAAGGAATATACTAGCATAATTGAAAGTTTGAGATATGTGACTGATTGTACTAGGCCTGATATTGTATACGCAGTAGGAGTACTTAGCAGGTTTACTAGCAAGCCAGATAATGAATATTGACATGCTATAAATAGAGTAATGAGATAGTTAATTGGAACGAAAAATTGTGGTTTGTTCTATGCAAAATATCCTGCTATACTTGAAGGCTTTTGTGATGCGGACTGGACTACTTTATCAGGTGATTTCTTATCCACTACTGGTTATGTTTTTACACTTTAGGTGATGGTGCTATTTGTTGGAAGTCTAAAAAGAAAACAATAATTGCTAACTCTACCATGGAGGCTAAACTAATTGCTTTAGCTTCAACTGGTGAGGAAGCGAATTGATTAAGAGATTTGTTATTTCAAATATCTTATTTTGAAAATTCAATTCCTCCTTTATTAATTCATTATGATAGCACCGCTGCAATTGGTAGATTTCAAAACTGTTATTACAACGGTAAATCCTGACTTATACGGAGAAAACACAGTAATGTGTGATTATATTTGACAAATGGTACCATTAATGTTGATTATGTCAAATCTTGTCATAATCTTGCAGATCCGTTGACTAAGGACTTAACCGGAGAAAAGGTCTGGAGTACATCGAGGAGATGAGATTAAAGCCTATTAAATCATCAGTCATATGTGAGGAAACCCAACATGGGGCCTAGAGATCCTATAACTAGGTTCAATGGGAAAAACGAATTACCTGATGACTTATTGTGAAAAATGCACTATTTATTTATCCCTCCCTATGATGTAAGTGCATTTTCCTGTAATAATTGTGAGGTTGAGTTTATTAAACTCTTAATGAATATCTGTAGCTCTTATGAGTGGGGTGCTAAATTACAGGAGCACTCTCGACGGATTTCACCTATGTGAATGTGGAGGTAGGCTGCTTCCTATGCGAATTAGGCTCATTCTCAAAAGACACTCATTAAAACCGGAATAGCACAAGGCCGTAACGTGCTAGCTAAAAAACTCATTTTAACACCTTGACTATTATGTGTAAGCAGTAACTTTTTATTTTCCCAAAGCAGTCATAGTTCAAGTCTGAGACCACTATGACTCTGCAGTAAAAATTACTGTTTTACTAAGTGAAAGTTCAATGTAGAGCACACCTTCATTATGTACAATAATCTTTCATCAACTAATAGACTCTCTTATTAATATTAAAAATGAGTGGGGGATTGATGGGACTTACCATTTTTAATATTTTTTAAATATTATCCTACATTACATGCACTACATAGTGCTACTTTAATTTATCTTTTCTAAGTGCAGATTATCTTTCATTATCTTGTCTAAAGTAATACGAATGTCTTTCCTTATCATGTTTGCCAATAATGCATTATGAAGATTTTTCTCTTATATAAATGAATTCATTTTGCATGGCAAGGAACTAGAGAGAAAACAGAGAAGCAAGGATTACCTTGCAAGTCCAAAATTTATAAAAGAGAGTTTATTAGTTGAAGGGAGGGGTTATATTTTGTGGAGCTTTGAACTCAATTCTAGTCCAGAGTATTGAGTTATATTGTGTAGGCTGTTGTATCCTGGAGGGGACAAGTCAAAGAGTGTAGCTGTTGGACCAGAGAAACAATTGTCGCAATGGGCTTGAATCTCCTTAAAGAGAGCGAGATATCCGCGCCTCAGCCGTTGAATGAGAAATATATTTTTTCTTAATCCATTTGTAATTTTCAGTTGTATACTATTGTAATATTTATTGCAATTTATTGTAATATTCACCAACAACAAGTTCTACTACGTTTCTCAAAGATCCTCTCGTTTCGTTCCATCCAAAGAGCATGTGTGATTTCTGTTGAGATCATATTGGACATCATGCATGCTCTGCGATTTCCCTTTTGTTTGTGTTATCAACCACTGTAAGTGTTGTTCCCACGAAATTGGTGTATACTGCTGCCTTTGCATCCACTTGAGCAGTCTATTCCACAATTCTTGAGTAAAATTACATTGCACAAATAGGTGTTCCCTTGTTTCATCCTGTCACTGGCAGAAGCAACATTTAGGGTCCACCTCTAATCCCCATTTGTTTAATGTATCCACTGTTAACAATTTGCCATGAAAGTGTAGCCATGTAGTGAAGATAACTTTTGGCCTGGCATCATTCCTAAACATGTAACATTTCCGAGGTACACTAGCCCTCATATTCAATGACTTCAGATAAATCTGCCTCACTACACTCTTACCTGTATCCTGCAGCTGCATTTGGTCTATTACACCTCTAGTTTCCAATATTTTACGGATCATCTAGCATGCCTGTTTTGGTACTGACATGCTTGTCATCTGCTGGCTCTTGATATAGTAAGCATGAACCCATCTAATCCACTATGCATCTTTTTTGTGTGTCAAATCCCAACACTATTTTGCTCTTGCAGCTCTGTTCCAAACAAGCATGTTAGTGAAGTTAAATCCTCCAGCACTCTTGGGTGTACAAACCTTATCCCAAGCAAGTAATGCCTTCCTCGTGATGGTACTCACTCCTGACCATAAGTAGCTTCTGCATTGTGCCTCTATGAGTTTTACTATTTTCACAAGTAGTAGAAATAGTTGAGCCCAGAAGGCTTGAATCCCAAATATCACAGACGGAATAATTTGAGCTCTTCCTGCATAAGATAGTTTCTTTGCTGTCCATGAAGTGATTTTTGCAATAATTTTGTTCAGTAGCAGTTGCCATTGTATAAGTTCATGACCTGAACTAGGTCCTGGCCATGACGGACATCCCGAACCATGAAGGCCCGGACGTCCTACTCTATTTGGTAGTCATGCACAACATTCATATAATAACAGAAGATGCAGAAATATAATTTAATACGAAAACATGGTCAAACTCTGGATTCAGTTTAACAGTACGGAATGAAATCCAATCCCAACTAACAACATCTGAAAATCGTCTGCAAAATCTCTACTACATGATCAAATAACAATTGTCTGAAAACTGGGACAAGGCCCCCAATAGACCAAAACAAGAAATAACATAATCTTAAATAAATAGGCCTTCTGGAAAAAAGAAGGCTCACCACTGCACGAATTACTTCTCTCTGAAATACTTTACTGCTTAGCCGGATCCCTAGACTCCGCCTCAGAACCTGGGAGGTAGGGGGTCAATACAATTGTACTGGTACACACAGTAATCCAAAAAACAAAATACAACTTTTATACAATATAAGTGAGAGCCATTATAAAAGCACTTTAATGTAAAAGTCTTTTGAAAACACATGGACATAGTATAACGATTTTTCAACAATAATGCAGCACAACTTAGCTAGGTGGTACACCCTACAATTTCACATTTTCACCAACTGCCAAATCCTGGTTACCGCCAAGATTG
This sequence comes from Capsicum annuum, assembly GCF_002878395.1. Taxonomy (NCBI): domain Eukaryota; kingdom Viridiplantae; phylum Streptophyta; class Magnoliopsida; order Solanales; family Solanaceae; genus Capsicum; species Capsicum annuum. Next base: position 2,055 of record NW_025893944.1, on the reverse strand, counting down.
GAGTATTAGTGAGGGGAGAAGAACACTTAAGATTACACAGCAGGGTGTCCCAATCCCAAATCAAGTCCACGTGTCGTGGTTGGGCTCAAGATCACAAAGCAGGGCTTCTAACCATTAGTCCCAATTTGGGATGACATAATACTAGGTACGCAGGATAACATAACAGGGTACCAAGTTCCCATGTCGGCAATGCACGGTTTCCAGCATAGAGTCATTTGACTCGTGCTTTCTTCGGGTAACCACCAAACTCACATCAATTTAAGTTTTTGGTTTGGATCAAGACAAAACATGCATCATACTCACCACATTCTTTCCTTCTTTTCTTTCGAGTCAAGTCTTCTACGGGGTATCGTCATATCCCGACTTGCAAGTCATCAATACCACATCAATTCTCAAAATCTCTTATGCAATTCATTGTATGAACACACGAAACTTCCACACATCAAACACATACAAGAAGATTCTCAACAAGTAATAATCAATAAACCTCATCATTTATAAAGTAGTACAGTAGTGATTGTAAAACTCATGCTCTTAGTAGTTTAACACGATTATCATATTGGGTGCTAAAACATCATCATGGGGAAATTTAAAGAATTCACAATTTATATTCTTCTCACCCTTGGAAATTTAAGCCACATGTCCACAATTCAATAATTGAAATATATGTTAGTAAACAACCCCATGAAATTTCAATATTCTTTTCAAAATCATATCACAAAACATGTTATTGGTATTAAATTGAAACCCCACTTGTAATAACATATATACTTGTATAAATCTTAAGAGTTTTGTTTAAATTCCTTTCAAAATCATGCCCATGAAATATAGGACAACCCCACGTACCTTAAATTATAAGATATGAAAGATGAAACCTAGATCTTGATAAATGATCCGTTTATTGGAATTCTTGGTCTTGGTGGTGAATTCTTGATCTTTGGGGGAGGAGTTCTTGAGAGAAAGTTGGATAAAAGAGGAAATTTTGGTGCTCAGGGGCTGAAATCTTAGGTTATGGACAGGTTTTTGGGTGATTTAAATGTCCAATCTGCCCTTGGTTTCGAAATTCATGACTGGAACGCCGTTTTAGGCTTTACCACGACACGGTGGAATCGCGGTGACTTACTGGATTTTGACAATTGCAGAATTGGTCTCTATCGCAACGCGGTGAGGCGTCCATCCCTATTTCCACAATGACACACTCCACTTTTTCATGTCATAACTTTTCGCTCGGTTAGCAGATTTTGTCGAAATTGGTATCGTTGGAAAGTTAATTTGAAGAGATTTCATTTGATATATAGTAGGACCTCTAATTTTATATATATTAAGAGCTATGGCCAATTGAAGTTAACCCAAGTTTTGACGCTCACTAAAACTTGAATGATAGGAAAACTTTCAACTCATCCTTGAGTTAAGGGACCTCTATAATCTCAATTCATGCTCAACTAGATTCACACACTACATAATTAATTAACACACTATATTTACATTCCATTTACCATTTTTGGAACATCTACGAGTAGGAATGGCGGTTTACGTTCTAGCCCAAAATTCGGGTTGTTACATTATCCCCCTTAGGATCATTCATCTCCAAATGAAGACACGGAATACAGACAAGCACGATTTCAACCATACTAAGGCATATAAACAATAATACAAAGATTGTACCTTCCATTTCGTCATTCACTGGATCAAATAGGTTTGGGTATCTATCTTGCATGTCATCTTCTGATTCCCAAGTAGCTTCTTCAACTTTCTGATTTTTCCACAACACTTTAACCAAAGTTATCTCCTTACTCCTCAACTTTTTAACTTGATGATCTAAGATTGAAATAGGTTCCTCTTCCTATGCTAAGGAGTCTGTCACTTTGATCTCTTCTACAGGCAAAACTAAGGAATGATCTCCCACACATTTCTTCAACATGGACACATGAAATACTGGATGGACGAAACTCAGATCTACAGGCAACTCTAACTCATACGCAACTGCACCTATCTTACTCATGATCTGATATGGTCCTATATAGCGAGGACTCAGCTTACCTTTCTTCCCAAATT
>NW_025893943.1:0-1673 GCF_002878395.1 Capsicum annuum | reverse complement strand
GGGGTGCCAGTATGAAAAAGTATTAGAGTTGACCCTATGAGCTCATCCAACGATCATACTACATTGGTATATCATGGTATGTAAACATCTGATGTGACATACGCTCTAAACTTTTAGAGTAGTCCTACGATTGGAAGGTACAATTGTAACTTCATTGCACGATCTTAGAAACCACTCGTCTAATGTAATGTTTCCCCAGTATTTTTGGGGAACCCTTCCCTTGATCACAAAGTACGACTGTATTTTCATTACATGATCATAGGAATGATCATCTAAGTAGTTTACTGTAGTTAGTCCTAAAATTCAAAAATGATGCTATCTTTTTTTGATACACGTACAATGGGACCATAGGCATATATCTCGCTAAAAAATGACAACTCATTGGGAAGGACACATAATTATCCTTAGAAAGTGAGTGAGATATATCAGGTGGGACTGAGGTGGAATGTTCCACTTGTCCAACTAATGAACAAAACTCCTTTTGAACCACAATAGCGAGGTACAATAAGACGGATCAAGCCAAGGTAACAACCTCTACAACCTTGGTATAATACGATAACCCCATAAATCTTTTTTAGTCTAAAGAATGAAAGACACCTAATGGGATGAGTGTGAGTAAGATGAACACTTGAGTTCCTTGGAGGAGGGGAAGAATCCAACACCAAATCCTTTGAGGGTTTTTCTATTTCCCTCCTTTAAAAAGGAATAGATCAATGATGTTGGAAAGTCCCTTACTATCAATAATATTATTTTGATTGAGTGAAATTAATGGACAGTGGAAATAAAAATAAAAGCACTCAAGAAGATCCTAAAATCTTTCCAGCGTCATTAAAAAAATCCAAAACTTAGTATAGGGTTTTGACATTTCTCAGCTGAGATGGATAACCAGAAACCTCAAAACCTATGTGTCAGAGGTGGTATAATAAGTTTATGCTAACTATGAAGCAATGATCAATAATATAATTCCCTCAAGAAAGGAGAAAGACAAGAGTAGGCATCCAATGCAAGACATGGTTAGGGTCTTGGATATTGAAGTGGCCATTAATGTTATGGAGATCTCTAATTCCTTGTTTGGAGAAACTTTTGAGTCTATGTAAGAGACTCCAGCATATGACTATCAGAAGAGTGATCTTAATAAGGTGAAAAAATTTTATATTGATGATAGAGGGCTACATTCCACGTGGTTAGCGGACCATACTGTAAAAGAGTAATAAAATACATCAAGGGTTGTTAAAATACCAATAATGTACAAGCTAACTTTGAAGTTTGCCTCTAAATCTTGGTTGTCAGTTTTGAGGTACTTAGATTTCATCCACTTTAAATGATAATACATTGGGTGATACAAATGTGTTCTTAGTTTCTATAATTATGGCAAATTTAGAGTTGAGCATCTTGCAGATCATAATGGTTGAGATTAGAGATAAGGCGCTTCATTTCAACACTTATAACACAGTTTTTGAGGAATTCATAAGTCTGCATGATAAATGCAGTAAATTAATTTTTCTAGCTGATGGGGATTGTGGACATGGAATTTATGAAAGATTAGAGAAACCCTATTTTCAAGCCTAGGGTATTGATATACTTAGAGAAGCTGAGGGTGCCCTGAATAGTAAGATCTTGGTGTATGAAGTTGATGCTAGTTCATCCTCAGCCCAACCTGCTACAACAACATT
>NW_025893942.1:0-1938 GCF_002878395.1 Capsicum annuum | reverse complement strand
TCTGAAAGTTTCGTTGGATAATCCTCCGATCATGGTACTTTTTCATCCTTTCCTTGTAAAGATCTGCTCTTTCATATGCATTTAGACGGAATTCATCCATCTCGTTCAGCTGTCCCAATCTCATATCTATAGCATCATCCCATTTCAGGTTAAGTTGCTTCAGTCCCCACATTGCATTATGTTCTAGCTTAATTGGCAAGTGACAAGCCTTTCCATAAACTAGTTGGTATGGTGACATGCCAATTGGTGTTTTAAACGCAGTCCTATATGCCCATAAGGCATCGTCCAGCTTCCTGGACCAATCTTTCCAGCTGGCATTCACAGTCTTAGCAAGGATCAGCTTGATTTCCCGATTTGAAACCTCCACCTGCGCACTAGTTTCTGGGTTGTACGGTGTAGCTACCTTATGTTGCTTAACCCCATACTTTTCCAATAAGGCTCTGAATAGCTTGTTACAGAAATGTGATCCTCCATCACTTATGATGGTACGGGGTACCCCAAAATCAGAGAATATATTTCTCTTCAAGAATGCCACAACACTCTTACCTTCATTATCAGCTAGAGCAACTGCTTCGACCCATTTGGATACGTAATCCACAGCAACTAAGATATATTTCATCCCAAATGAGCTCACAAATGGGCCCATGAAGTCAATACCCCACACATCGAATAACTCTACTTCAAGCATTTTAGACATGGGAATCTCATGGTACTTTGAAATAGAACCTTTCCGCTGACACTGATCACATCTTCTTGCAAAGTCGTAGGCATCCTTGAATAATGAAGGATAATAGTAGCCACTTTGAAGTACTTTCTTGGCCGTCCGATCACCTGCATGGTGACCTCCAACTTGGGAAGCATGGCTTGCTTCCAGTTTGCTAGGCACCTCTATATCTGGGATGCACCGCCTAATAATACCATCAGCACATCGTCGAAAAAGATAAGGCTCATCCCAGAATTAATGTTTCACATCATGCATGAACTTTTTCTTTTGATGAAAGGAGAGATGCTCAGGAATCACTTTACTTACCACGTAGTTAGCAAAATCTGCATACCACGGTAAGTTTTCCACCAGAGTTGCTAGAATCTCTTCGTCGAGGAATGCATCATCAATATTAAGGTTGGTCTGCACTGTGTGCTCACTCACAAGTCTAGATAGATGATCAGCTACTTGGTTTTCACAACCTTTTCTATCCTTTACCTTGAAATCGAATTCTTGAAGCAGTAGCACCCACCTAATTAGCCTTGGCTTGGCGTCCTTCTTTGCCATTAGATATCTTAGAGCTACATGATCTGTATGAAATACTACCTTGGTTCCCAACAAGTAAGCACAGAATTTTTTGAAAGCATAAACAACCACTAGAAGGTCTTGTTCAATGACGGTATAGTTCTTCTGTGCTCCATTCAAGGCCTTACTATCGTAGTAGATTGGATGAAATAGCTTTTCTCTTTTTTGACCAAGTACAGCACCTAAGGCTACACCACTTGCATCACACATAACTTTAAAAGGTAGAGACCAATCAGGTGCTACAGTAATAGGGGCTTCAACTAGCTTCCCCTTGAGGCATTCAAATGCCTTCAAGCAATCTGCACCAAAGTGAAACTTTGCTTCCTTCTCCAAAAGTTTGCATAATGGGTTTGCAATCTTGGAGAAGTCTTTAATAAACCTCCGATAAAAGCCAGCATGACTGAGAAAACTACGAACCTCCTTTACAGAAATTGGAGGTGGTAGTCTCTCGATAACTTCAATCTTGGCTCGATCAACTTCAATTCCCTTTTCAGAGACTTTATGCCTGAGAACAATGCCTTCCTTAACCATAAAATGGCACTTCTCCCAATTTAGCACCAGATTGAATTCAACACATTGCTGCAAAGCCATACTCAGATTTGGCAAGCATGACTCAAATGACTCACCTACAACCAAAAAGTTATCCATAA
>NW_025893941.1:0-4285 GCF_002878395.1 Capsicum annuum | reverse complement strand
GCAAATAGGCCATTCTTGGGCTAAATCAGTGTGCTATAGCTCACAGTTCTGGGGGTGGCCCCAATGACCGTGTATGTTTTGGGTAGAAAATGGACCAAGTGCTCCCAGGCAGGCTGAGGCAAAGGGGAGTTTGGGTTGTTAGTGTCGGAGAGGCCATTTGGTTGGTCACAATGGGGAAATGTGGATCCAGACCAGTTGTATCCACTTTATATTAAGTGTCATAAACTGATCCAGGTGGAACATTAACCATAGGAATACCACATAATTGTTATCTGAATGTGTAATATACAATATAAAAATCCTGAGGAAAACGGGAAATAAATGTTCCTATGTCCACGATGCAGCTACCGCTTGTGGCATAATTTCTAAAATTCCTAGACAATGATGGGAACATCGGGACTTCCCTATCATTAATGAAAACTTTATAAAGGATGACGAAGTAAACGGAAAGGAATTTGAAATCATGTAATAACGTTGCTGATGTTGTTTTCTTAAATGGCATTGTGTGGAAGCCAAGTGTTGATCCTTTTGTGGAGATAGCTCCCGGTAGGAACATGGACATTATGTCAGCTTCAAATTGCGATGCTAAATGATTTCCACCACCCATTACGTCCGGGGATAGCATCTCCAGAAAATTGACCACTAAAAGGCGTTCCATGAGTTTCATCTTTGCCACATCGAAAAACAATGCTTACCTGCTTTCGGCCTAAAACAAAAGTAATCACGTTGTGTGCATCCAGCCTCTCGTTCTTGATCCAATGACATATTTGTAATTATACATACACGTATTACCATACGGACTACAATCATATTCCTTATTCGTGATTTCACAGTTTCTACTTTCTACAAGGCAATCGAGCTTTCGATATGTTTTTGAATTAGTTGAAACATATAAAGGATTATTTATCTGTTTGTAACATCCATTTGCATTACATGGTCCACATTTCCACCAAACTAAATCACTACCAGTGTCTATTAGCAAGTAACTTTTAACTTGTTCAGTGAGTAAAAGATAGCACCAATATGGGTTGTGGTGTAGTGGATGAGGCTGCTCCACCCTTAGGAGAAAATTCTGTTGGGAGCGCTGCCACCTTAATGGGCCTTGCAACGTGTATCCAGATTAGTCGAAGTTCCAATGCGGGCACCAGGTGCCGGATGGGAAACCAAAAAAAAAAAGAGTAAAAGATACAACATACTGACATATGAAATGTATACTTGTTGTTACCAGAACCTTTTCGTTGGCCACTTTACTCTCATGCTCATCGTGTGGCCTTACCAGAGTTCCATTCGTACTAATCGCGTCACCATTTTCAAGAACCGATGCCAAATGATTTGCTCTAGCTTGACAACCGGCGAACCTATTTCTAAGAAACGAGTCATAGTCCTTGATTTTGACTTTTCAAATAAATAGAGATTGTAAATGGTGAGTGTATAGGATGGCATCGGAGGATCGGAAAGCTTCGTTGGATCAATAGACATATTCCACAATGTAACTGGTGTTAAGGGATGAAAAAGAATGTTCATTGCATAAAATTACAAGCAAAATTGAGAAAATAATTGAAATCAAAAGGTGAACATGGAGGAAGTTCTCCATTGGAATAGAAATTGTTTTTCTAATTGATTGATTTAGTTTTAGATATGTCTATCACTTCTTGTACTCAATATATATAAACACATAATAAAAACTCATTAATGATTTTCAATGCCATTAAATCTACTACTTTATTAAAGAGGTAAAGTTCAATAATTTTGTCATTAATGAGTAAAAGTCTACAATTATACACGAAATTAACCTGTTAAAACTTTAACCAAAAGGGAAATCCCATGCATATATCATTTTTGATACCTTATAAATTTTTATTACTCCATATAAGTGGGTTTGCAGAAAGAATTATATGTGTATCTTTTATATTTTACGTATCTTTAATATTTTTATCAAATCAAAAAAAAAAATATGAAGGGGAGTTTTAGAGTAATTGATAAAATTATTGTCATGTGATTGGGAAGTCACGAGTTCAAGTCATAGAAACAGCCTCTGTCAGAAATGCAAGATAATGTTGTGCACAATAAAATTCTTGCAGTCCAGCTCTTCTCTGCAGTCCCTTATAGAAAGAAGCTTTAGTACACCGAGCTGCCTTTTTAGTATTAACATACATCCACCGCCACATGAAGCTACCCTTTTAGTATTAACATACTTCCTCTGCCCTATTTTATATGTCGTCATTTTCTTTTTGTCCGTCCCAAAAAGAATGTCATATTTCATTATTTAGTAACTATTTAAAGATACAATTTTACTTTTATCCTTATTAGTCTCATTTAATTAAAGATAGTAGTAATATATTTTTTAATAAAGGACAATTGTCATTCCTTCTTAAACTTTGTGCCCGATCAAAATATGCCGCATAAAATACAACCGAGGAAGTATATCTTTTGATGTGTTTTCAGTGTTACTCCCACCGTTCTCTTTTACTTGTCACTAATTTCCTAATTGTATTTCTATTTTTACTTATCATTTTTGACATATCAAGAAAAGACAACTTCTTTTTTCCTATTTTACCCTTAGCATTAATTGTCTTTTCTCCAAATTAATTTTATTATACTATATAAACATTATTTAATTGGGGTATTATGGTAAAATAAGTGTATGTTATTAATTATTTTTTTTAGTAAATATGTCAAGTTAAAATGTGACAAGTAAAACCGAACGAAGGAATTATCTTTTTGTTTGTTAGAGCAAATTTTGGATCATTTAAATTGTTTAAGAAGAGTAATATCATTCTAAAATTATAAGGTAAAGGGGTCTATATGTAATAGCTAGATCTTTTAGGGGCTAAAGTGATATTATCCTTTTCATTTTTGTGGAAGATGATACTGCTCAAATACTGACCAACTACCAGAAAAGGAAAGAAATTGGCTCTTAATGCTACAGTATCTATCATCAATGGAGACATAATGTTAAGGGCAAAATTGGAATTTCATTATTCATCTGTGAGAAAGTGAGATTTTTTTTTAAGCTATTGTTCAAAATTAATCTTGATGTATTACAAGTTTTATTTGCCTGAATTTTTTGGGGTAATTTGCATTTTTTGCTTATTGCTTATCTTTGTTTTTGTCTTTGTGTGTAGTAAAATTCTTAAAAGATTTAGTCTTGCTTGAGATTTTGTGATTATCTATGAGAAGTATTTTTTTGAATTATTGTGGATAGTTCCCTCCATGTGATCAGGGGGTCACGAGTTCGAGCTATGAAAATGTGCTAAATATGGTATTTTTGTTATTGCTTTTCTCTTCTTCTAGCTTGATGTAGTTTTCTGATTTCATGGTTCGCCGCATGAATGACTTGAGCTAAGTGACTCTACTAAATTAACACGTACTTCATTCATCATCTCAAAGAATAAAAATAATTGTATTTTGACATTTTAGCAAAGGATTTTGTAGTCATAACGTCTGACAATACAAAGCGTTTATAGACATCATAATTTTGTGAACTCTATAATAAGAATTCAATTTTGTTAGAGTTATTAGGGGTTACTTTACGCCAAACCTAACTTCGTGGCTACTCTACTCTAAACCCTTAATAAAGAGATTAATCATCTCCCAATAATTTCATAAACTCATTGAATATCACTCTCTTTTTTATAATCAAATATATCAAGAAGATCCATAAACACTTCTTTTATGGAGATCAAATTCAAACATTTCTACGTTCAAGAAATATGTTATTAACGGCCTTCGAATTACAAAGAAAATCCATATCAAATCCAAATCTTCTTACATTCAAGAAATATGCTACTAACGACCCTTGAATTACAAAAAAAATCATATCAAATTCAAATCTTTTTACATTCGAGAAATACGATAAAAATTCATATCAAATTTAAATCTTTCTACATTCAAGAAGTACGCTACTAATGATCCTCGAATTACGGAAAAAAATAAAGAAAGAAGAATCAAGGGAGTAACAGAATTATATCCATATCATTTATCAATAAAATTCTTATTTTTTCATATTTTATTTGCATTGTGATTGCAATTTGTTTCTGTCATTGTAATCTTTATTGCAAACAGTGTTAACAATATGAAAAAAGAATACAATTTACTATTATATATAAGGGAGGATCTCAATTTTCGGTAGTCCTCACAAGGATTGATGATGTTCTATTGCTAAATATTTTTATTTTTGTCCTTATTCTTTTTGTTAAGACCATTTCCTCTTGTGTATTTGTAACTGATTTTTTCTTGCCACAGGTTGTCTTTTTATTAAAATTTCCTTCATTTTAAATTAATA
>NW_025893940.1:5093-13279 GCF_002878395.1 Capsicum annuum | reverse complement strand
TGTATCAGTAGTGATTATAATTTTTTAAAAACTTATGGCATTTCAGTAAAATTTTGCACATGTTTTATTTGAGATTTTATTCGATGCTCATAACAAGTACCAGTTATGGGTTAACTTGTGGTCTTTCAGGACCGTAAGCACCGTATGGCGACCAGGGTGTATTCCGAGTCGGTAAAAACTTGGTATCAGAGCCTAAGATTTTAAAGTGTCCTAGGGAGTCTGAAAGTCGCATCAAGTAGAGTCTTTTGCATGGGTGTGAAGCGTGCCACACTTATGGATAAAAGGATACAAGACATTTTAGGAAAAGTTTCCATTTTTTCATGTCTCAGATCGTGCTATAGAAAGGACCTCTAAGAAAGTTATGAAGATTCTCATTTTTGCTCTATTCATGCTAGGCCTGCCTTATTTTCAAGGTAATAGAAACAATCAAGCTTAAATACCTATAGATAGACTTTTTTTTTAGATAATCCCCGCAACAGTTATGGGATTGCCGCAGGCTCAAAAGTATCCCATTAGTTCCATTATGTTCCAAAGTTTTAAAGATTTTATTAATGATCATGAAAACTCATCCACTAACCCAAAGTAAGTTATGCCCTCAGATCCCTTCTCTGTATTCGAGGATAGCATATGACCTAGAGTTAGAAACAAGAAACTAGTAGTTTAGCAATAGTAGTGGAGTTAGGATAGTGTTATGTGAATTTGAGCATTATATTTCATGGGGCTAGTTGTATGAAATGTGAATTAGTTGGCTTAAAACAGTGTATGCAAGAACTTAAGTTTGTTGATTTGAAACATATATTATGGATGTGATATTTATAGGCTATGATAAAAGTAGTATGGTTATTACAGGTTTGAGAATATTCCATGCTATGTGTTAGAATCTAAGTTTGAATCTTTGAAGGTTGAGCTAATAGAAAGGAAATTTTAAAATTCTAAGTTAGTCAGTGTTTAAGCTATTGTATTATGAATATTGGGGTTGTAGAAAGTTAAGAGTTCTATCTCAGATGAATGTACTAGCAGTGGGTTTTACACTATAAGGTGTAGTTTTTTAGGGTGAGTTAATCATTTATACAAATTGATATAATACCCTGGGAAATTTTTTGTTGAAATTTTGTGCGTAAACGTGTTGGGTTCTATTTTCTAGAATAAATTATAAATTTTTCGTGCCGAATGTCTTAGATTTATGACCCACCATTGCATAGAGTATCGAATAATCTTTACAACGATATGTGAATCATCCAAAACGGACACTCAAACGACGTGTTATGAACATTCCGATCGAACCGTGAATAGTAGTAAACAGTAAAACGTGCAGGAAAAAGTACTGAGGCCTGGCGTATTTTTTTTCCAACTTTAAATGATCATAACTCCTTGTACATAATGATCTGGGTGATCTACTATACATCAACAAAAACTTCTACGAGTGCTCTTTCTAATGAAATTGGTTTCATCCAGTTTTTCTATCGGAGTAAAAAGTTATGGTCGATCTACTTCAGCCTATCAAAAGTGAATTTTTGGGTCAACTTGAAACGATCATAACTCCTCGTACACAACGATCTAGGTGAGATACTATATATCAATAAAAAGATATGAGAGTTCTCTTTTTAATTAAAATAGTTTCATCCAATTTGGATAACGGAGTAAAATATTATGGTTGATCTACTTCAAACTATCAAAACAGTCCACCAAAGGACAAATTCGAGAATTATTTGATTTTTAGGGGTGTTTTGGTCATTCTCCCTCACCCTAAATACATCCAAACCCTATATTAAAGCCTATTAGAAGTATTGTATGTTATATTTCATCAAATTCCCTCAAAAAGAAAACCCTCAGCTCCACATCCAACTTCAAGAACCTCCAAAGTTCACCATTAATTCTGCAAATTTATTTAAGATTCCAAGTTCCTAGTTCAAGAACTCCAAGAACCATAATTCAAAGGCACGATTAACATCTCAAAAATGAGCATCGATCTAAAGTTCATCATTCAAGGTATGTGGGATTTTTCAACAAGAACTCTCTTTCGTTCTTGTGCCCAAAAGTAATTTTCTTTACAAAGGCATGATTTTTATTTGATTTTTACTAATTTGAAGCATGAACCCATATCTTTTGATGATTATTATGAAATCTTGATGTTTATGATTTTGAAAGATGAATTTACATGTGTGGAGATATAAAGCATGAATCTTGAACGATATTTATCATGATTTTGATATTTGGGTCGTGAATCCCCATTGAAAATTGTGTTTTTTTAAGAAAGTGTGTGTTATAAGCACGGTGATATTGAATATTTGAGATATTTTGAATGATTTGACCTTTTGATCTTAATGGAGTTGTTTTGAACTCGAGTGTGAAAGAAATCCACAATGTTTTGAACTCGAGTGTGAAAGAAATCCACAACGTGGTTGATTTTGATAGATGGGAAGCATGATGGCTCCCTATGCATATTTATATATTGCTGAAATTATTTTGTTGTTGATTATCTTTGAAATGATCTGAGCTAAGTTTGGGAGAAATCTTTAGCACCGAGTGGGAGGTATAAAATGACCTTACTTCCCTAGAACTACGTGCCCCCGTAGGAGTGAGCCTACGGCTGATTTATATAGTGATCACTAGTTTGTGTGGATTTGATATCGATAGTCCTACTTTGATGGCAAGGATAGGACGGCTCTCCCCAACGTGGGTTGTACGTTGGACTCCATGTCACTCATATGGTTTATGTCATTTATAGGATCTCTCAGTGTGTGTCTGTTTCCTTGTGTCTATGGTGAATGGTGAAGTGATTTGAAAGTGGAATTGTGAAAGTTATTCTTTCAAAAGATTTAAATGATATTTACATTATGATAATTGATATTCTTGATGAACTGAAAGTGATTGACAAATTATATAATGACTCACATGTGTTATTGTACTTATTTCATCCTCTCATGATTATGATGGTTTTCTTCGGGCTGTATGAGTCTTTCATACATCCTACATATTTCTTATAAATATTTATGATGATGATATTTATACAACTGCATACACCCTCATATACTCGGTGCCTTTTCATGGTACTAACCCACATCTTCGGATGTGGGCTACATTTTCTCGAAATATAGGTTCAGGTACTCAGTTCCAAGTTTGACAATGATTCTTCGGGCACACTGTTCTACATCCTCTGTTGTGGTGAGTCCTTATATTCCAAGGACGTGAGGTCTGATGTTGGTTTCACAGAATCGTTTACATTTGATAACTGAGTATGAGTCAGTTGGGGCATGTCTCAATGGCTTCCTGATTTTATTGATTTTCTTAGAGGTTTGTCAGACTAGAATAGATGTTAGGAGTTGACTAATAAGTCGTATTTTATTATCTTTCTGAAATTCTTTTATTCTTAGACGATGATTACTCTGTTGATATTTGAGGGTTATTTATGAAAACCCTGTTGATTTGTGTTGAACTGAATAAAAATGGCTCAAAGGGTTAGCTTAGGGTTACTCGTAGCCTCAAGCATTGTGTGGCGCTCCGGGATTCATTTTTTGGGGCGTTACAAACTTGGTATCAGAACCTAAGGTTTTAAGGTGTCCTAAGGAGTCTGACAAGCCACGTTAAGTAGAGTCTTGATCTTCGGTATGTAGTGCACCACATCTATGAGCATGAGGCTACAAGACGTTTTAGGAAAAGTGTGATTCTTTCTTTCAGAAGTCTATCGTGCTTAAAGTGTCTCTCTCTGCTATTGATTCATGCTCTCCTCTTTCAGAAATATGCCTCCACGTCGAGCGATAAAAAATAATGATGGTCAGCAATCTCAACCCGCTAACCCATTGAATGAAAACGTGTCTCATGCTGAATTTCGAGCAGTCTTTCAAGCACTGGCCCAAGCTGTTACTACAAATATTCAAGCCAACCCAGCCCCGGCTCCACAGTAGTAGGGAGGTGATTCAATTGCTGCCAGGATTCGTGACTTCATACGGATGAATCCACCAGAATTCTATGGGTCCAAGTCTGATGAGGATCCATGGTTATTTTTAGAGGAGGTGCGGAAGATTACTTAGGTGATGCATGTATTTGAGGAACATAGTATGGAGTTGGTTGCGTATAGGTTGAAAGACCTTTCTTATGACTGGGTTGTTGCTTGGAGGAAAGGTAGAGGTGACGGATCTGTCCCTACAACTTGGCAAGAGTTCCAGGATACATTCCTGGATAAGTTTTTCCCTTTGGAGATAAGGGAGGCAAAGGTGGAAGAGTTTATGAACCTACGATAGGGCTCTATAATTGTTAGGGAGTACTGTCTAAAGTTCAAACAGTTGGCCAAGTATGCTCCTGACTTAGTGGCTGATAATCGGGCTAGTATGAGTAAGTTTGTGACTAGAGTGTCTAGATATGTGGTTAAGGAGTGTAGGTATGCTATGCTGAATAGTGAGATGAATCTTTCTAGGCTGATGACTCATGCCCAACAGATTGAGCCAGACAAGATTAAGGAGAGAGATAGAATAAGAAGGAATAAGAGAGCTAGGTCCGAGCAGCACAGACAGGGTCAGACTAGATCACAGGGAGGGATTCGTCCTCAGTATCAGGATCGTTCGTCTATGCCAACACCATCATCTGCTAGTGCTCGCGTGCCTAAAGGTAGGCAGGAGTAAGGTAGCAGGTCATATGTATCCAGGTCTCAGTACAGTACTGGCAGTAAGCTAAATCGTCCCCTGTGTCCTAAGTGTGGTAGGGCTCATTCGGGTGCGTGTTGGGGTGAGAAGATGGGTTATTTTTGGTGTGGTGACATAGGTCACAGAGTTAGAGATTATCCATAGAATGGACAAGGGCGTCGTGACTATCGCCCTCAGACTCAGACTGTTAGTGCTCCAGTTCCAGCACTCACCCAGCCCCAGCTCAGGGCGCCTCTTCTAGCAATGCTGGCGGCCAGTTCCAGAATAGATTCTATGCTTTACCATCCCACCAAGAACAGGAGGACTCTCCTGATGTTGTTATTGGTATGCTTCGTATATTGCAGTTTGATATGTATGCTTTGTTGGATCCTGGATCCATTTTCTTATATGTTACACCTTTGATTGTTGTGAATTTTGAAATGAGTCCTGAGGTTATTCCTGAGCCTATCCTAGTTTCTACCCCAGTGGGTGATTTGATTGTTGCCCAGAAAGTGTATAAAAAGTGTCCGGTTACCGGTCTTCATAGAGTCTTGTTGGCTGATCTGATTGAGTTAGGCATGGTAGATTTTGATATAATTTTGGGTATGGACTGGTTGTATTCTTCTTATGCCTCTATTGATTGTCGGACTTGAGTGGTCAAGTTTCAATTTTTGAGTGCATCCGTGTTTGAAGTGGTCTGGGAATTCCAAGGGGTGTATTTACCATTTGGTTAGAGTCAAAGACACTAAGTCTGAGACTCCAACTCTCCAGTCTGTTAATGTCGTCAATGAGTTTTCTGATATCTTTTTTGATGATCTCCCAGGGATACCTCCTGATAGAGAGATAGAGTTTGGGATTGATCTTCTTCCCAATACTCAGCCCATTTCTATTCCTCCTTACTGTATGGCCCCTGCAAAACTTAAGAAGTTGAAAGAGCAACTCAAAGATCTACTAGATAAGGGTTTCATAAGGCCCAGTGTTTCTCCTTAGGGTGCTCCTGTGTTGTTTGTGAGAAAGAAAGATGGCTCTTTGCATATGTGCATTGATTACCGCCAACTGAATAAAGTCACCATAAAAAATAAGTACCCCCTTCCGAGAATAGATGATTTGTTTGACCAATTGCAAGGTACAAGTTATTTCTCAAAGATAGACCTTCGTTTCGACTATCATCAACTCAAAGTTAGGGAGTGTGACATCCCAAAAACCATTTTTCGAACTTGTTATGGCTATTTTGAGTTTCCTGTTTTGTCTTTTAGGTTAACTAATGCCCCAACAGCTTTCATGGACCTCATGAATCGAGTGTTTAGACCATATCTGGATATGTTTGTCATAGTGTTCATTAATGATATACTGGTGTACTCTGATAGTGAGGATGAACATTCTGATTATCTCCGAACTGTCTTACAAACCCTTAGAGATCACAAGTTGTTTGCCAAGTTCAGTAAGAGTGAGTTTTGGCTAAGGTCAGTTGCTTTTCTGGGTCATATCATTTCTTCCGAGGGTATTAGAGTTGATCCCCAAAAGACCAAAGTTGTTAGAAATTGGCCTAGATCTATTTCTCCGACTGATATCCGAAGTTTCTTGGGTTTAGCTGGCTAATACCATCGTTTTGTTGAGGGTTTCTTCTCTATAGCATCTCCTATGACTCGATTGACCCAAACAAAAGTGAAGTTCTTGTGGTCCAAATCTTGTGAGAAGAGTTTTTAGGAGTTGAAGACTCGACTCACTTCAGCCCCTGTTTTGACTTTGTCTGATGGTGTTCATGGTTTTGTGGTGTACTGTGATGCTTCGAGAGTTGGGTTGGGTTGCGTATTGATGCAGAAGGGTAAGGTGATAGCTTATGCTTCTAGACAATTGAAACCCCACAAGAAAAATTACCCCACCCATGACCTTGAGTTGGCTGCTGTTGTGTTTACTTTGAAAATCTGGAGACACTATTTGTATGGTGTCCATGTTGATGTTTTCACTGATTATAAGAGTCTACAGTATGTGTTTACCCAGAGAGAATTAAATCTTAGGCAGAGACGATGGTTAAACTGTTAAAGGACTATGATATGAGTGTGTTGTACCATCCGGGCAAGGCCAATGTTGTGGTGGATGCCCTAAGTAGAGTGTCCATGGGTAGTGTTTCGCATGTGGTATAAGGTAAGAAAGAGTTAGCTCGTGACGTACATTGTTTGGGTAGATTGGGGGTTAGGTTGTTTGACTCTGCTGAAGGTAGTATAGGGGTTCAGAATAGTTCTGAATCCTCCTTGGTTTTGGAAGTGAAGGAAAAGCAATACTTAGATGCTAGTTTGGTCAGACTGAAGGAGTCAGTCAAGGACCAAAAAGTAGAGCTTTTCTCCCAAGGCGGATATGGTGTATTGAGATTGCAGGGTAGATTGTGTGTCCCGAATATTGATGATCTAAGATAGAGGATTATGGATGAAGCGCACGGGGCGCGATATTCTATTCATCCTGGTGCCACCAAGATGTATCGAGACTTGTGGGAAATCTATTGGTGGAGTGGCATGAAGAAAGATATAGCAGCGTTTGTAGCTAAGTGTGCAACATGCCAACAGGTTAAGGTTGAACACCAAAGACCTAGTGGTATGATGCAAGATTTTAGTATTCCCACTTGGAAGTGGGAAGAGATAAATATGGACTTCATGATTGGTTTACCTCCTTCCCGATGCCATCATGATTCCATTTGGGTTGTGGTTGATAGGTTGACTAAGTCTGCTCATTTCTTGCCTGTTCATTCTTCATATACTACTGAGGATTACGCTAGATTGTATATTCGAGAGCTAGTTAGACTGCATAGAGTTCCCCTGTCTATCATTTCGGATAGGGGTACTCAGTTTACTTTATAATTTTGGAAAGCTTTTCAGAAGTGTCTTGGTACCCAAGTGCTTTTGAGTTCTGCGTTTCATCTGCAGACCAATGGTATGGTTGAGCGGACCATCCAGACCTTAGAGGATATGTTGAGAGCTTGTGCACTTGACTTTAAGGGAAGTTGGGATGATCACTTACCGTTGATAGAGTTTGCTTACAATAACAGTTTCTACTATAGTATTGGCATGGCTCCGTTTGAATCATTATATGGGAGAAAGTGTAGATCACCCATAGTTTGGTTCGAGGTGGGTGAAGCGGCTATGAGTTG
The DNA here is from genome assembly GCF_002878395.1 of Capsicum annuum. Lineage (NCBI taxonomy): Eukaryota > Viridiplantae > Streptophyta > Magnoliopsida > Solanales > Solanaceae > Capsicum > Capsicum annuum. The sequence goes on along the minus strand of NW_025893940.1, from coordinate 5,518 downwards.
TCCTGATTCGGTATTTGAGGCTATGGAAAAAGTTAAGTTGATTAGGGAAAGGTTGAAAACTGCGCAGAGTCGTCAGAAGTCATATGCGGATGTTAGAAGGAGAGACCTTGAGTTTGAAGTTGGTGACCTAGTGTATCTGAAAATTTCACCCATGAGGGGGGTGAAGAGATCTGGAAAGAAGAGGAAGCTTAGTCCCTGTTATGTTGGTCCTTACAAAATTCTTAGCCGTGTTGGTAAGGTCGCTTATGAGGTTGAGTTGACTTCTGAGTTGTCCTCTGTTCATCCAATATTCCATGTCTCCATGCATAGAAAGCATATTAGTGATGCTGTGGTAGTGGATTCCTCTGTGAGTGCTGACATTCAAGAAAATCTTTCTTTTGATGATATTCCTGTTGAGATTCTTGATTTCAGTGTCCGAAGACTAA
>NW_025893940.1:3732-4993 GCF_002878395.1 Capsicum annuum | reverse complement strand
ACCCGCACCTATTTTCCGTGAACTCCGATCAAGCCGAAGGTACCGTTTTTTCCTAAATCATGCACTTTTGATAAAAGTTGCAGCAGTTCAGCTGTCATTTATTATGTGTTCAGCTGTAGTTTCTTGAATTTATGCATTCTATGTTGCATTCGGAGTGAGAAATGATGTGGTAATGAGTCTAACGAATGGTTTCAGCTGTATGCTCTATTCCCTATCTAATCTTGGTATGTATAGCATCATTCAAGGATAAATTTTTCCAAGAGGGGATGATGTAATACCCCGGGAAATATTTTGTTGAAATTTTGTGCGTAAACGTGTTAGGTTCTATCTTCTAGAATGAATTATAAATTTTCCGTACGGAATGTATTAGATTTATGACCCACTATTACGTAGAGTATTGAATAAGCTTTCGAACAATATGTGGATCATCCAAAACGGACACCCGAGCGGCGAGTTATGAACATTCCGATCGAATCGTGAATAGTAGTGAACAGTAAAACATGCAGGAAAAAGTATTGAGGCCTGGCGTATATTTTCTATAACTTTAAATGATTATAACTCCTTGTACATAATGATCTGGATGATCTACTATATATCAACGGAAATCTCTACGAGTCCTCTTTCCAATGAAATTGGTTTCATCCAATTTGTCTATCGGAGCAAAATGTTATGGTCGATCTACTTCAGCCTATCAAAAACGAATTTTTGGGTCAACTTCAAACGATCATAACTCCTCGTACACAATGATCTTGATAAGATACTATATATCAACGGAAATATATGAGAGTCCTATTTCTAATGAAATTAGTTTCATCCAATTTGGATAGCAGAGTAAAATGTTATGGTTGATCTACTTCAAACTATCAAAATAGTCCATCAAAGGATAGATTTACAAATTATTTGATTTTTAGGGGCATTTTGGTCATTCCCCCTCACCCTAAATCCATCCAAACCCTATATTAAAGCCTATTAGAAGTATTATATGTTATATTTCATCAAATTCCCTCAAAAAGAAAACCCTAAGCTCCTACATCCAACTTCAAGAACCTCCAAAGTTCACCATTAATTCTGCAAATTTATTCAAGATTCCAAGTTCCTAGTTCTAGAACTCCAAGAACCATTATTCAAAGGCACGATTAACATCTCAAAAATGAGTATCGATCTAAAGTTCATCATTCAAGGTATGTGGGGTTTTTCAACAAGAACTCTCTTTCGTTCTTCTGCCCAAAATTAATTTTCTTTACAAAGGCATGATTTTTAT
>NW_025893940.1:0-3632 GCF_002878395.1 Capsicum annuum | reverse complement strand
TTATCATTCAAGGTATGTGGGGTTTTTCAACAAGAACTCTCTTTCGTTCTTCTGCCCAAAATTAATTTTCTTTACAAAGGCATGATTTTTATTTGATTTTTACGAATTTAAAGCATGAACCTATATCTTAGGATGATTATTATGAAATCTTGATGTTTATGATTTTGAAAGATGAATTTACATGTGTGGAGATATAAAGCATGAATCTTGAACGATATTTATCATGATTTTGATATTTGGGTCGTGAATCCCCATTGAAAATTGTGTTTTTTTGTGAAAGTGTGTGTTATAATCACGTTAATGTTGAATATTTGAGATATTTTGAATGATTTTACCTTTTGGTTTTAATGGAGTTATTTTGAACTCGAGTGTGAAAGAAATTCACAACGTGGTTGATTTTTATAGATGGAAAGCATGATGGCTCCCGATGTATATTTATATATTACTGAAATTATTTTGTTCTGGATTGTCTTTGTATCTGAGCTAAGTCCGGAAGAAATCTTTAGCACCGAGTAGGAGGTATAAAGCGATCTTACTTTCCTAGAACTACGTGCCCTCGTAGGAGTGAGCCTGAGGCTGATTTATATAGTGATCACTAATTTGTATGGATTTGATATCGATAGTCCTAATCCGATGGCAAGGATAGGATGGCTCTCCCCAACGTGGGTTGTACGTTGGACTCCATGTAGCTCACATGATTTATGTCGGTTATAGGATCTCCCAGTGTGTGTGTATTTCCTTGTGTCTATGGTGAATGGTGAAGTGATTTGAAAGTGGAATTATGAAAGTTATTCTTTCAAAAGATTTAAATGATATTTACATTATGAGAATTGATATTTTTGATGAACTGAAAGTGATTGACAAATTATATAATGACTCACATGTGTTATTGTACTTATTTCATCCTCTCATGATTATGATGATTTTCTTCAGGCTATGTGATTCTTTCATATATCCTGCATATTTCTTATAAATATTTATGATGATGTGTTTATACAACTGCATACACCCCCATATACTCGGTTCATTTCCATGGTACTGACCCACATCTTTGGATGTGGGCTACATTTTCTCAGAATATAGGTTCAGGTGCTCAGTTCCAGGTTCGACAGTGATTCTTCAGGCACGCTATTCTATATCCTCTATTGTGGTGAGTCCTCATGTTCCGAGGACGTGAGGTCTGATGTTGGTTTAACGAAATCGTTTACATTTGGTAACTGAGTATGAGTCAGTTGAGGCATGTCTCAATGGCTCACTGGTTTTATTGATTTTCTTAGAGGCTTGTCAGACTAGTATAGATGTTGGGAGTTGACTAATAAGTCGTATTTTGTTATCTTTCTGAAATTCTTTTATTCTTAGATGATGATTACTCTGTTGATATTTGAGGTTTATTTATGAAAACCCCGTTGATTTGTGTTAAACTGAATGAAAATGGATCAAAGGGATAGCTTGGGGTTACTCGTAGCCTCAAGCACCGTGTGACACTCCGGGACCTATTTTCTGGGGTATTAATATTGTTATACCCCATATTCTAAGGTAAAGTGGTGATAGTTTAGTTTAGAGTTATTGATTAAGTGGTTCACAGACTTAGAATGATGACTTTAATCTAAGAGGGAGATGATAGAACAAGTAGCCAAGTCAGGCTTTCAGATTTTAGTAGTAATTCAGTATGTGTAGAAAAGTAGTAGAAGAGGATGATGCCCAACCCGTTCTTTTCACAATGCAAGGTTTCTCAGTCCTCACAATATCTACTCATGCCTTACATACTAGCCCTATGATCATAGCTTATATTCGTGCACTTTATAGAATATCAGGCACGCTTCCAGTTCCTAGTAAAAGAAGTTCCAGTTCACCTAGCAGTCCGAATCATATTCCATGAAGTTATGAACTCCAAACTCAGGTCATGCATCTCATGACTCATGTATTCATTCTTTACAGTATGTTCAGTTCCAGTACTCATGCTACACTCCTAATGATCAGCAAAATTTAGATTTATGTCATGTACCTCCTCAGTTTAGATCTCTTAATGAATCTGTGATATTGATATTCTATTCCTCAGGCCTCTTTTAAGTTTCAAGTTCTGTATAGTATTCATTCATGCTTCAGTTCCTCATGTTTTAGTCGTTCAGTGTCCTCTCTGTATGAAATGATGTAGTGATAAGCAATTGCTTAGATGGGAGAGAGTAAATATTTTATGTTAAGGAAAGATTATTGCATGCTTGTTTTACTCGAGGCTATAGTTATGAAGATAGGATTGAATGTCATGTTGGTATGTAAGTGGATAATGCGTTACGCATTAGTGAATGGCTAGAAAGAGGTTGTATTTAGTTGTTGAAAGAGAAATCAGAATTTTTCATGAGATAAGAAGTTGTGAAACTGTAGAGTGTATTGAATTCATGACTCATACTAGTATTACAGTGTTATGTGTACATTTTATAGATTCGAGTAGGCTTGAACACAGTGGGGGAATTTAGTCCAGCTCAGACCTTAGTAGATAGAGTTATCAGTGCCCATGTGAATATTTTCAGTAGTCTCAGGTAAAGTGCAGTATTAAGGTGAAAGGTACAGTTGAGAGAGTATTTGAGGAGTATGACTAAGCTTAAAAGTTAGTAGTTGCAGTGCATAAGGCTTAGTAGCTCTATCCTAGCTAATATTTCGTAGGCTTGTGTTCCATGTTATAGAATTTTATCCATGTTGTGATTTCTTCCAGATGTCTTATTCTGACCATGCCCAAGATTGTTTGCTCCCTAAGTCATTAGCACTCCATAGAAAGTGTGTCAAATAAATACTCCAGTTAAGCATATGCTTTCAGTATGAGTTAGTTTGTATATCCAGTTATTCAGATTAGCAGTCAGACAGACAAGTTCCTATGGTTTTTCCTTCTTCCAATCTAGTCTTAGTATATGAAGTTTCATGATTATGTCCCTTCCAAGAGATAGTTTGTTCACATCCATGTGGATTGTGAATCCAGTTCAGTTACGCATCATGCTTCAGTTTCAGATTCCAGATATTTAGTCATGATTCAGTTTATAAATGTCTCATGCATTATCTCAGTCTTTCCTTAGTAATTCAGTCAAGTCAGTATCATTCGACGAACAAACTATCCTAAGAGGGAGTTGTTGTAATACCCTGAGTTTTCATATCCTAAACCTCTAAACTTTTATTCATGAAATAAGATTCAGCCTGAGGCAGTGGTTACTCATAAGTTGACTCTCTCGTTTCTATCTCAGCTTTATAACAATTCTCACGTAATTGCATGCATCCAATAAATCAGTTTAATTTATGATATTCAATTAACGTGTCATGTTTCAGAACCCATTATGTAATCATGCTTTCATCATGTATATTCAGCATGTAACCTTAATTACTCAGTGTTTTCAACTTAACCAACCTCATTTGAGGACGAATGTTCCCAAAGGGGAGATATTGTTATACCTTGAGAATCCCAACCAATAGTATAACCATGCTTCAAGCTCATGAGAAATAAATTATAGTGATTTTGTAGTTTTATGATTGAGTTGGATATGTATTAAGGCCTCAAATCCGTCCTAGCAATTAGACGAATCAAAATATCCCTTACCGATTGAATTCTTGAGAAGGATGTTGCTATAGTCAACTTTAAACAAGTATAT
>NW_025893939.1:0-2887 GCF_002878395.1 Capsicum annuum | reverse complement strand
ATAAGCATCGGAATCTAGCAAATCAGTTAAGTGTCTGTGTAGCAGATGCATAAAGAGCGGTCCATCACTCATGGGGAAGCTCCATTGACATGGGTCCGGGGCTTTCAGCTAAACATATTTGACATCTTCCTTGAGGAGTTCAATATTTTTCAGCAAGTCTTGAGTTGCACGACTTGTTTCATCAATACTCTCTTCATTCCGTGATTTTTCTTCTAAGTCACAAACAAGAGTTGATACCTTGGTGGTACGTGCTCCAATACGTGCCAAAAGATCAAATAATTTGTCATGATGAATAAAGTCTCTAGGCATGTCAGTAAGAATAATCAACAGAAACTCCATTATGACCTGTATGTTTCGAGCCCCTGAAGTTCTTGCGGCAATAACAATTACCATGTACTCTTGTAAGTGAATCAGATATTTTCTCAGAACTTCCGGAGAGGTTTCAAGGAGTTGCGTGATAAAGCATCCAACTTCTGCTGATGGTGAAGCTTTCAAATTTGTATAACATATTTGCATCACCTCCAGTTCAATTGGAATAATTTTCATGAGTAGATGTGCTAGCTTGGAGAGTCAACTGCTCAAATTGCTCAGCAAGATACTGCTCAACAACGTCCTTGCGAAGAGCAGAAAATGACACCTGCAAAATGACCAAACCAATGCTTTATTTATTTTCTATATTTATTAGAATTGATGTCATTAAATTGAGTTTATACATTGATTTTGTACGATTGTGGGTTTATCAACAGTTTTGGTGCTTAAAATTTTTCTATTACTTAAGAAATACATTTTTGAAAAGACATTAAAATAATTGTTCACATGTTATTTTTTTACGGCCGAAAATTTGACTCTCTGTTGAATTATACTTTCTTGGAATTACTCCCTGTATCCCAATTTAAATGACCCACTTTTTCTTTTAGTCAGTCCCAAAAAGAATGGCGGGCTTCTATACTTTGGAACAATTTAACTTTGTAACCCTAATTTCACCTTCTTTAAATAAAATAATTCTACCTAATCAACAAACGGCGACAAAATAGTTACATCTTTTTCGTGAAACTACTAAAGAGTTATATCTTTTTCAAGAAACTACTAATGAGTTATACTACTCCCTCTGTCCCATATTAGTTGGTCATTTTTCTTTGTACGCACATGTTAAGAAATTGTAAATAAAAAGAAAATTTTACTGATTCAGCCCTTAAAAAACTTCTTGGATACTTTTACGAACAAGTGTGAATGCTTTCAAAAAGAATTAATTACAAGAACAGAATCTAAGAAAATTAATTAATGCTTTTTGTAGAAATCTAAAAGAAATTCATTGTGGAAATTTTCTGATATTCATTCTATTCAGTATCAACTTTGTATAATTAGGCTATGCTATGTATATATATATACAGCTAAGAAAGATATACCCTAATGGGGTCTCCGGCAATACTTTCTTGATTTACTAAGGTAGACAATTAATAAGGGATAACTATTTTTAGTAAGATCGCCAACTAATATGGGACAGCGGGAGTAAATAATTAATTTTTTTAAAGGTATTTATTAAGGGTAAGTTAGTAAAACAATCTTTATTTTTAAGGAAACGAGTATGACATACCATAAAGTTGTTAGCTTCTCCTTTCTCTCTTTGTCCTTCATTCTCCATGACTCTAAGTGCCTTTCAAGTTTCCTCCCTTTCAAGTTCTCAGTATCTCACGTATAAAATGCATATAAAAAGTTTATCAGGAGAATAAAGCAGCAAAAATGTACAAATATAAATAAGTAAATAGTATTCTGTGTTTACTTTCTGAATTTTTTCTGCAGATCTTAATACTAGAATTAAACAAATTAAGTTTATTAGAGACTAACCTTATCACTTGATGAAAATTCTGATATAGTTGCTTTGTTCCTCTGTGTTTTTGTGTACTCTCGAGAAAACTATTAGCTTGAATAATGAAAAGCTGAAAATTAGAAGATAAAGAGAGAACAAATCACTGATGTTAGGTAGAAAATGATGCATAGGATTTCCAATAATGTTTATAAAGCAAAAGCAAATGGGGCCTCCAACATAATCATACTCTCAAGTGGGAACAATAACCTGCAATAGGGAGTATTGGCCATGAAATATATATATATATATATGTTTTTAGATCAGTATTCAATATCTTTCGAATTATGATCAAAGTTGCTCTAATATACTCCTTCACAGGGATCCTATTACCCCGAACTCAATTTTAATGCATTTTTGTCACCCTTTTGGGCTGACGTGGAACCTTTATTACATAAAATGAAGCCCACTTCAAAGATGTTGCGTCACCTAAAAAGGATGACAAAATACGCTAAAATTTAGTTTGGGGTAATAGAACTCGCGTGAAGTTGAAGTGTGTCATAGCAAATTTGGTCAGTCCAGAGATACTAGATGCTGTACTCTATTTTTTTGGTATTGCGCTAGGTCGAAAAATTTTAAATTTTTCAGTAATTTTAAAAATACCAAAACACTGCTTTCACTCCAAATTACTCACAAAAGTTCAAAAATAACTCCAATTTATATTCGTTTTCTCCTTGCAATGTCCTTTTATTATTACTAATTGTCTCCTTCCACAATTCCTTTTATTATCCATAGAGAAGTGTATTTTTGTATTGTTACTCTATGCACAACGATAATATTTTGAAAGTAATCTATCTGTGGGATCAAAAATATTTTGTCAGATTTTTAATGTCCTTTTATTCAACTTTCACAATCCTACTTCAAATGATATTAGCGTATCAATTTTTTTTTTTAAAAACACTATTAGAAGCTAACCTTTTTACTTGATGAAAATATCTTCTGGTTGTTTTATTGGGAGATGTTTGGTTTGGGGTAGTGGAGAAAACAATTTCAGTATTGAAAAAAATTGTAGCAAAAATGATG
>NW_025893938.1:0-4942 GCF_002878395.1 Capsicum annuum | reverse complement strand
AGGTTAGGGTATCATCAGTTGAAGATTCGAGCTTTAGACATTCCTAAGACAGCTTTTCAAACTAGATTTGACTACTATGAGTTCTTGGTTATGTCATTTGGTTGAATAGTGCCCAGGTAGCATTTATGGAGTTGATGAATAGGGTGTTTCAGCTATATCTTGATTGTTTTGTGATTGTGTTCATCGATGACATATTGTCGTATTCTGTCACACCTCAAATCCCATTGGGGTGGACAGACACCCATAGCCGTGAAGGCTCGAGAGAACCAATCCATAGCCTTGTACTTCTCATGCATGTAACTATAAAAACCAAAGGTTTAGCCATACATGGATATCATTCATTGATGAGCAATAAATGACAAGCCCAAAACTATATATACCAGACTTGGCTGTTAGGGCCATAACATCTAAAAGATAAGATGTCATCATGCTTAGCTTTACATTGGTTTACAAAGCCTTTAAAAGATACATAGACACTTAGTTAAGGTCGGGACAACCCCTGCCTTACTCTTAACTACAATACAATACCAAAATATATAAAACAAACTTGGAAATCCCCGAATCAAACTAGAGCTCACCAATAGTCACTAGATATCCCTGCTTTTATTGGGGAGGTGTATGAGCTGAAGTACCTGTACCTGCAGCATGAAATACAGGTCCTCCGTGAGGGATGTCAGTACGAAAATATATGCTGAATGTGTAAGGCTGAAGGTACTACACATGATGCAAAAGCTTAATAGAAATTTGGTATAAGTGCATAAATAGTGCTAGTAGACCACCTTTATATATACTTGTAGGGTCAGGTACATTACATGGTACATTACATTCCTTTATTTATTTTACCTTTCTTACTTCATTATCTTTGTAAGCCATATGGTACAAATGACCAGCTAATCAGTGGTAAATAGACAAATTGGGATCGGCCCATGCTAGGCTTACGCCCCTGAGTTCTCAACCATAAATAAACATTAGGATCGGCCCATGCTAGGCTTACTCCCCTGAGCCGCAACCCATAAATAAACATTGGGATCGGATCATGCTAGGCTTATGCCCCTGAGCTGCCACCCATTTTACAGATTTGTGTTAGTTTATTTAGCGTTTTAGATTGTTATTTGGGTGGTCATAACTTTATGGTACCTTGAAAAAATAATCTACCAATAAGAGATATACAAATAAACACTTAATGCAATGTCAAAGCAGTATGGGACAGATTGTACACGAATGAAATATTTAGGAGCTGAAAATAACATAAGGTCTTATTTGACTTAAAGGAGAACTCTTGAGACTTGCTAGTGAATATAAAAATGCAGACTTGATAATAAGCATGTGGTGAGGTATTTTAAGACATTAGAGAGTGGGAACAAGGTGGTTAGCTACATGGGAGATCATATATTGCCATTATGTGTCATATACTATGGGAGGGCTTTAGAAGCTTACTTTGTACAACAAATGTTGGATTTTATGCCAAATAATATGACATTGAGTAACCTTACATACCTGGTCGTCCAACTCCGATAATTATCCAACTTGACTTCCCGCCTTTTAGATTACTTATCTACAATAAAATATATGGTAAACTAATATTAGCGTGAGTAACCGACATATTTGGTCTACTTCAAAAAAATAGTAGCCGGGAAGTAATCCCTTAATTTATTACTCAAGAGTGTTCTTTTAACCCCTTTCTCCTCCAATTACTTCCACATACGATACATATTATTATAAGATTTCTCGAAATAACTTTGACTTCATTACACCCTCCAAACGATGCACAAAACAGAATGGGTAATAAATGTATACAATAATTAATTTGGTCGTGTACCACCACACCTTTCTTCTATATTTCAATATGAACTAATCACACCTTTTCCCAACATCAACCTAGAAGCCCCCAATATATACACATAAAACATTCCACAAAACAACCCCAAATTAACCTTTGTTGCAACAACCAAATATTGAACTCATCATCCGTTGAGCTTTTAATAACAACACATCCATAATTCTTTTCCAAATTTATATATAAGGAGGAAAAAATGGAGTAGTCACCTTACCATAATCTTCTGCAACTTGTCCTTTTAATTTGAACTCTTCAAGAACTTCAACTTTCCTTCACACTTTAAACCAAAGAAGAAAACAAATGTCTCTTAATAACAAATAAAAGTGAGCAGGTAGCTTGTTTTATATTCTGCCATATATTTACAATTAGGCATGTATAGCATATTTTCCTAATCTTCCATGAAATAAGTAAGCTAAACCTTAAGTGTTTTCACTTACCTTGGCTTGCAAAGGTTAGGGTTTCTTCAAGAACCCTAGAAAGAAAAATAGGGCTGCTCCTCGATGTTTTAGGGAGAGTAGAGAGAATTTGTGATATATAATCCTTTTTGGACTTAGAAATAAAGGAAAATACCAGCAACTTGGCCTTATAAAAGACCTATTTTGTCCACCTTCTTAGCTGTATTTTGGACCTTAAAATTTGTCAAATTGGTCCAAGTAGGTGATGCACCTACTTAAGGGTCCAAATTCTCACAATTTCAAATTAGGTGATGCACTTACTTACTTAATTCTTAGTTGGGCTCAATTAAATTTGGCCCTGGCAGATTTGAGTATTGGGCCTTTTTTCCATCTTGTTCCTTTTTACTTAATTTGGAGACAAATGAGTACATTGATATAGGCCCAGATCTGATCCATATCCTTGACCCCATTAACTTGGTCCAAATAGCTCAAGTAGATGATCCATCTACAAGCTTAATTAAGTCAAGCAAGAACCTCAACAAAATACTCCATTTTCAGTTCTTAATCCCTTTAATCTAACTTAAAACTTGTATATACTTGGTCACTTAAAACTTTAGATTCAAATACTAGCTTACGATTCTGAGTTTAATAGTTGTATCAATGTTAACTTGGCCGCGTCACCTTAAAACGTACGGGCAATGTCTAGAATTCCATCTACACTATTAATACTCGCATAACAAATCTCATTTTTTACCTATACCACAAGGCTATACAAATTTACATATAAATAGGACAAGTACATGCAAAGTATGGGGTGTTACATCCTCCCCTCCTTAGGAACATTCGTCCTCGAATATTAGCATAATTGTCCAACCAAAACAAGTTCAAGCCTAAGTTTAATACTCATGTTATCACGTAGTACCTATATATTATACATACCTGTTATTTCCCCAATTCAGAATCTTGAACTTTCTCTTCGTATTTGAACAAATGAGGGTACTTGGATTTCATCACTTCTTTAGTTTCTTGTGTTATCTCTTCGACTTGCTAGTTTCTCCAAAGTACTTTTACAGAAGCTATTTCTTTATTACTTAACTTCTTAACTTGTTGATCTAGAATAGCAATTGGTATTTCTTTACAGGTAAGATCTTCCATAACTTGTACATCTTCAGTAGGAGTAATGTGAGATGGATATCCGATGCATTTTCGAAGCATTGAGACGTGAAATACTGGATGAACTATTGAGAGATCTTGGGGTAGCCCTAATTCATAATCGACTTGTCCAAACCTTCAAGCAATCTTATATGGGCCTATATAATGTGGACTTCATTTTCCTTTCGTACCAAATCTCATACCCCCTTTATTGGTGACACCTTCAAGAGTAACCAATCACCTATAGCAAACTTTAGCCCTCCTTTTTCTAATATCTACATATGACTTGTGTCGACTTTGGGCTATTTCTAGATGCTGTTAGATTACTTTAACCTTTTCCATAGCTTAATGAACAAGATCTGGCCCGAATAAGGCAGTTTCACCTGCTTCAAACCATCCAATTGGTGATCTGCACTTTCTTCCATACAAAGCTTCATATGGTGCCATTTTGATACTTGAATGATAGATATTGTTGTAGGCAAACTCGATGAGAGGTAAATAATCATCCCAACTACCTTTAAAGTCCAATATACAAGCTCCTAGCATATCTTTAAGTGTTTTGATGGTACGTTCTTATCCATCTGTTTGAGGGTGAAAAGCAGTACTTAGATTCACTTGTGTTCCCAAATTTCTCTGAAAAGACTTCCAAAAATTTGCAATAAATTGAGCTCCCGATTTGATATAATAGAGATTGGAACTCTATGTAGCCAAACTATCTCTTTAATATACAATTTCGCATACTCTTCACCTGTGTAAGTGGTCTTAACTGGCAGGATGTGTGTTGATTTGGTAAGCCTATCAAATATTACCCATATGGAGTCAAAATTCCGAGATGTACAAGTTAAACCAGTGACGAAATCCATGTTGATCATGTCCCACTTCCATATTGGAAGATCTATACATTGCATTTAACCCTGGGGCTTTTGGTGCTCTACTTTAACTCTTTGACAATTTGGATATTCGGCTACAAATTCTGCAATGTTCTTATTCATGTTACCCCACCAATATATTACTTTCAAATCATGATACATTTTAGTTGATCCCGGTTGGATGGAATACCTTGAATGATGTTCCTCTATCACAATCCTCTTTCTTAGACCATCTATATTTGGCGCACACAATCTATTTTGGCACCTAGGTACTCCTTCTTGTGTAAGCTCAAATGCCTTTGTCATACCACTTTGTACATTCTTCTTAAGTTGTAATAGTATGGGATCTACATATTGCTTCTCTTTTACTTCAGCTACTAATGAAGATTCTATTGCATTATGCACAATAATCCCCTCATCTGGAGTTTCAAGAAGGCGAACCCCCAAATTGGCTAGTTGGTACAGATCCTTAGTCATCCCTTGTCTTTCTATAGAAGGTTCCATAGCCTTACGACTTAACGCATGTGCTACCACATGTGCTTTCCCCGTATGATACAAGATATCAACATCATAATCTTTTAATAGTTCAAGCTACCTTCACTGCCTCAAATTTAGGTCCTTTTGGATAAAGATATCTTGCAAACTCTTATGGTCAGTATATATTTTAATATGAATCCCATACAAGTAGT
>NW_025893937.1:0-34047 GCF_002878395.1 Capsicum annuum | reverse complement strand
CTAAGTTATCTAAATATTTGAAAATAAATAATACTTAATTAGGTGAATATCATTTTTCCTCCCAACTTTGTCTTAAAAATCAAACCTCCCCCCCCTCCCCCCGCCCCCTCAACTTTGAACAATAATCATACTCCTCCCTTTATCCTAGTTGAATTTTTAAAATTCCTATGGTACCCTTTATCATCAACTTTTTTATTCTTTTTTTTTAACTTCTTTAAAATCATCATATTTTTATTTTTTAAAAAATTCATAAAAACATGAATATTATCTTCTAGACAAAAAAAGAAGAAGTAAGAAATACTAATTAAGTATATAAGCTAATGATGATTGTTAATGAAGTAAATTAGCATAATAAAGAAATTAGTTTTATTAATAATAATCAAAACTCTAATATTTATTTTACTAGTTAAAATAATAAGTAATATTAACTTTATAAATATGTTTCAATGGAGAAAATACAAATGAATAAAAGAGATAAGCATTCAGTACCACCTGGAACTATGGCCAAAGTTGTTACAACACACTCCAACTTCACAGGGGTCCTATTACCCCCCCCCCTCCCCAACTCAATTCTAGCATATTTTTATCATTCTTTTGTACTGATGTGGCACCTTTATTACATAAAATGGAGCTCACATCAAAGGTATCACGTCAACTAAAAAGGTTGACAAAATGTGTCACGTCAGCTAAAAAGATTAACAAAAATTTGCTAAAATTTAGCTTTGGGGGTAATTGACCCCTTTGAAGTTGAAGTATGTCGTAGCAAATTTGGTCATACTTTGGGGGGTAATAGATTCTTTTCTCGAATAAAAATAAGGCTGAATTTTAAAGATTAAATTTATTTAAATAAATTATAAAATATGTAATACTCTATTAATGACAATCGCGGTTTATTTTCTGATATAGACAATAGATAATATTGTTTCTTATCACTTGATACTCATATATAAAAAATAGATGTTTTAATTTGTTTGTTCAATTTATGATGAGAAAATGCTTTGTTTTCATCTTAAACTATATATGAAATTGCTGAGACACGTCCGAACTTTAGGAGGGTCCTATTACCCCCTGGACTAATTAAAATTATATTTTTGGCAATCTTAGTGCCTACGTGTCACATACGTGTGCCTACGTGGACCTTCAGTGTGTTGATTTAGTGATGTGCCACTTATGTGCTACGTAGGCACTAAGGTTGCCAAAAATATGATTTTAATTAGTCCAGGGGAGTAATAGGGCCCTTCTAAAGTTCGAGTGAGTCTCAACAATTTCGTGTATAGTTCAGGGTGAAAACAGAGCATTTACTCATTTATGAAATCAAGAAAATTGTATTATTATATTCTTTTCCTACCCTTTAGTATTAAATACCTATATAAAGTAATAATATAGAAAAAATTAAAGTTTCAAATTATCATTAATAAGGTTAATAGTAAAATACACTCCTAAATAAAATTTTCTTAAGGATTATGTCATATCAACAAAAGTTAAGTAATATGAAACAAATGTAGTAAGAGAATGGTAAAACACAAAATATACGCATATGCATGTACATACATACATACATACATACATACATACATGCACACACACATACATACATACATATATATATATATATATATATATATATATATATATATATATACATACATACAAACACTTAGGGGTGGGTTGTTTGGAAACAAGTTATTCCGGAATTAGTTATTCCATGTGTGATAACTTATCTCACCACTGTGGTATAAATGGTGCGATAAATAATTTTGAGACTAACCAATATATCTAACCAAACACAGGACAAATAGTCATGAATTTTATCTCTGAATTATTATAATTATACCTCACACCTAACGACTCTTTAATACATATAATATTGAAATAACGATCTTAAAAAGTAATATTAAATTTGTGATAAATTTATAGAAAGTATTATTTTGCTTATAAGGTTAATAAACTTAATAAATTGCTACAAATACTCAGGTTAAAAAAATATTCATTATATATAATATAAAAAAGTATTATATAAATATAGGATTAAAATTATAAGGACAAAATGGACATTACATATGATAAAATAGGGAGTATGATTATTGTTCAATATTGAGGAGGGAGTTTGATTTTTTAATCAATATTTTTTAATCAATGTTGAGAGGTGAAAACGATTTTCACCCTGCTTAATTATAAAATTAAAATATGTATAAAATAGTAAATTATGTCAATGTATTAAGCCTTTTTTTCTCTTATCGACTTCACTACACGTTGACAACTAGAGCAATTAGCTACAACAATAACAATAACAATAATTTAGCAATAATAAAAGACAACGTGTACCCACAAAGTAAAACATTGTAATATTAATTAACTTGAAGCAGACCTCAATTTATTTTTATTTTTATTTTATAAGCCAACTCAAATGAATTACTAATTACTAATTACTAATTACTATCAAAAAAATTACAAGAATTGTTAGAGAGAGAAAGACCCCTCTCTCTTCCTACCCGTTCCTTCATCATTGGCACCGACATAGACATGGACGCCACTTTAACCCCACCACTACTACCAAATTCTCCAATAACCAACCCTCCATTAGCAATACTTATGATGGAAGACCCACCCTCCTACAAAGACATAGCAGTGGGGAAAATCCATACCCCCAGTACCGATTCGAGATCTTCTGAATCCGGTAAAGATAAGGCTCCGATAATTGATGACAATGAAATCCTCCTTTCAAAAAAGGATAAACATCGATTATATGCGCCATGGATTCACTCCGTTATCATCAAATCAGTCAAATCAAATTTTAATCATCATTATCTTAAAAAGAAACTAGAGGATCTGTGGAAACTCCCAAAACCTCTATGCCTTATAGATTTAGAATTGGGTTTCTTCACTATTAAGCTTTCCAAACCGGAAAGGCAATCCCTAATTCTCCATGGAGGCCTCTGATTCACAGCCGATAGTTTCATCTCAGTTAGAAAGTGGGAACCTAATTTCGTGCCAAGCAAATCTAAGGTGGACTCTTCCGCCATATGGATACGTCTTCCTCACCTCCCTACTGAGCTATATGATGCTTCCATGTTTCAACGAATCGGCAAGAAAATTGGGATCTTGTAAAAAGTGGACACATGCACATCGGCGGCTTTGCAGGGCAGATACGCCAGGATCTGTGTCCAAATTTCTTTGGATACCCCAGTAACTTCCTCAGTAACCATCAACCACCACACCCAACCTCTCTTCTCTATGAGGAAAAGGGCTTCCTTTGCATGAACTGTGGATTCCTAGGCCACATAAAGACCGCATGCTCATATCCGTTCAAGCACAACCAACCAGACAACACTGGTGAAGAAAGTACAACGACAACCAACCTTCCTTCTTCGATGGAGGACACAACGATGGGATCTCATGCAAACGAATGGCAAACAGTCTATTTTACCAAAAAGAAAAAACAGATGCAACGGAATCAACAACCATCCAGCAAGGAAACACCCATCGTCAAGGTCAAAACCTTTGATAAGGTGTCAGGTATGTTCCTAAACCCTCCATTGCCGGAATCGGCGTCAGGAAAACCCACCAACCACAGCACTTTTGGGCCCTCACCCACTGGGCTAGCCTAAGGGGCATCCTCTAAACCCCACAGTGCTAGAGCCCCTAACAGATCGAGAAATGGGCCAAAAAAACCCAAGCCCACATACCTCCTGTTATAAGGGGCCAGACCCTTAATTCTATAGCTCAAAGGCCCAATTACGATACTACGCAGGGGCCAAATACTAAAGCCCAGTCGGGCCTTAAGAGACCCGAACCCCTTTCACAAAATCCCACTTCTCTTAAAAATAACCCCTCTTCTTTATCTAAATAAATTAAAATGAAAGGGGACTCCCAATGTGGACCCCCCGAAGGCCACCTAGACTTAGGCAATGATGAGCCTAAAGCCCTAACGGTGGGAGACTTTTCTATTTTTGGCAGTGATGTGATGTGAATGTCCAAAGCATGGATAAAACATTAAATATTGGTGGTGTTTCCCATGGAAAAACCACTCAGCTTCCCTCTCTCAGCTCCCTTCACTCTATATAGCCAGAGAAGAACATGACCGACCTCCAAGTAAACAGTCATGAATCCCTTCAACTCTAACCAAATCACCATCATAATAACTTACCTCTCTCCGGATCACCAAATAACATCATAGTTGGAGATATATCTATCTAATCAAATTGTACCCCTCCACCTAGAATGGGAAGGGAGGCAAGTAACCATTCTTATTCAGGACCCTTAATATCTTGCCCAGTGGCCATAGCCAGCCTAAACCAGGGACTACAAATATTTGGGTCCAATGTATGGATAGCCACCCTGTTCCAGGTGATCAACTCACCTTACCAGGAAAAGCTGACTACAGAATCTCTTGCCAACATTATGAATCATCTCAGCCTAAGCCTACCCTTCTTCCCACCCCTCAATCCAACCATGATACTTTTTGGACCAGCTTTTGTACCTTCTATTGGGGAACTCCAAACCTCTCCTAGTTAAACTCTATCCCCTCTCTCGACCACAACCCCCCCCCCATCTCACCTTGGAGAGAATAGAGAGATTGAATGCTCTAGAAGAACTGAAAGAAAGCAACAGGGACATAGAAGAGTTCTTATCCCAACTAAGGGTCCCAAGAATAGAAATCCTCAACATGATAGAACCTCTAAGTCTAGAGTTCACAGAGCTAGTTCAGGAGATTGTTATCATTCTAATTCCCTTAGGGTTAGCAGGGCTAGGACTAAAAGTAAATATCATAAACCCTATGAGAGAAGAGACCCCAAGGTCACTATAACCCCCTTCAATAGGAAGAGAAAGGCCTCCTCTTTGACTCTCACCTCCAACCCCAAAGGGAAGGACAAGGTAACATCATCAACTCCATTCCACCTTCTCAAATCAAAGATGAAAAACTGCATAATGTGGAATGCTAGGGGGTAAAGAATGCCGAATTCAGGAAGCATTGCAAAGACATGATTTGTATCCACCAACCATGCATTCTTGCTTTGCTGGAAACCAAGTGGACTGACCATCAAGACCTTTGTGAGAAGCTAGGCTTCTAGAATCATATTAAATCTGAGGCTAATGGCAACTCAGGGTGTCTTTTCATTATGTGGAGGGAAGATTCTATCTCTATCACCTTAGTCTTCACTTCTCCCTAAGCTATCCATGCCAAGGCCAAGGTTAGTTCCCCCACTTATTATTGGTTTTTTAGTATTATCTATGCTAGCACTAATTTCCACACTAGGCTAGATCTTTGGAACCAGCTTTCCTCTTTCTCTGATAATTATATTACGCCTGAGGGCAGGATCTGGTTAATAGGTGGTGACTTAATGAGGTCCTCAGGGCCTCTAAAAAGTTTGGGGGTTCTAGAATTAATTTGAACAGGGCTAATCTCTTTATGAACTATATAAACCACTTTCAGCTTATTGACTTAGGCTTTAGGGGTAGCAAGTATACTTGCTCTAATATTAGATATAGAAATAGATAGGGTCTGATCCTGGAAAAACTTGACAGATGTCTACAAAATGACCTTTGGATCCACCCATATCCAGAGGCCTCTGTCACCCATCTCCCTTAAACTCACTCTGACCACTCCCCTCTTCTCCTCAATTTTGGCTCTATTCCTACTAACCAAATTAAACCTTTTAGAGTGGAATCAATGTGGCTCAGCCACCATGACTTCCCTAACCTGATAAAAGACTCCTTCCTGGATTATCCCTGCATCACTACAGCCATCTTTGACTTTGAGGAAATGGCCAAGGATTGGAATAGGCTTACCTTTGAGAACATCTTTAACAAGAAAAAACAATTGCTTACAAGGATGGCTGGCATTCAAAAATCTCCAAAATACCCCACCAACCCTTTTCTTCATAGACTTTAGCACACTCTATTGAAAGAATTCAACCACATCCTTAACTTGGAGACTGAGTTTTGGAAGCTCAAGTCCAGAATCTCTTGGTTAATGGAAGGGGACTCAAACACTAAGTTCTTTCATACCTCCACCCTCAATAGCAGAAGAAAGAATAGGATCAACTCTCTCACTAATGAAAGTGGTACATGGCACTATCACCATAAGGATATTGCCATTACTGTTTCTAAATTCTATGTCAATCTCTATACCTCTGATCACACCTTAGGGTACTTACTACCCAATCTAACCCTTTCACCTTGGGATCCATCAGTTCCTTTAAGCATAATTTGCTACAAGTAATCCATTTTGTTGAAGAGGTCAAAAGAGTTGTCTTCTCCTTCAAGCCCAACAAAACTCCTGGACCTGATGGCATGCACCCCTTCATGTACCAAATATTTTGGGATATTCTGGTCCCCTAGTTAAATTCTGCCAGGAAACCTTCACCTCCTACTCTATGGACCCTAAGGTTAACACCACTTACCTTTGTCTCATTCCCAAGTGCAGAAATGTCACTTTCCTTATGAATTTTAGACTCGTAGGCCTCTGTAACACCTAATATAAAATCCTTACCAAGATCATAACCATCAGGGTCAAACCTATGCTTGCTAGTATCATTGGCCCTAGCCAAGCCAGTTTTATGGATAAAAGAAGGGCCTCTGATAATGCCATCATTGTCTAGGAGTATATCAACCACTTCTCCAAAATAAAGGGCAAAAAGTCTAACATGCTCCTAAAAATTGACCTTGAAAAAGTCTTTGATAGGCTGAAATGGTCCTTTATTAGACAGGCTCTTTCCTTCTTCAACTTTCCCTAGAATATCATCAAACTCATCCTATCTTGTATCTCCACCTCCTCCATCTCTATCCTGGTTAATAGATGGAAGACCACACCCTTTAACCCCTCAAAGGACATTAGACAAGGGTACCCCATGTCACCTTACCTCTTCATTATATACATGGAACTTCTCTCTAGGAGAATCAACTCTGAAGTTGATACACTTCAGCAGACTTCCATATCCATCTCTAAGAGGGGACCCTCTATCTCCCATCTTTTCTTTACAGATGACCTAACTCTCTTTGCTAAAGCTGATCCCAAAAACTGCCATACTATTAATAGAATCCTTCTTAGCTTTAGTTCCCACTCTGGACAAAGAGTCAACCTTGCTAAATCCAAAGTCATCTTCTCCAAAAACTATGACAGGAAGGACCAGCAAAAACACTTTTCTCTCCTAGCATCCACCTTTCTAACCATTTTAGCAAGTACCTGGGGTTTCCCAACTTTCACAAAAACCTGAGAGGTGGGACTTTCAATTCATCATTGATAATTTAAGTAGCAAGATGGCAGGTTGGAAAACCAAGTTCCTCAATATGTCTGGTAGGGTCACCTTAGCCAAGTCATCGTTAGCTAGCATCCCAAATCACATTATGTAATACATCTTTCTACCTGCCAGCATGCATAAGCTGATTGACAGAACCCAACGAAATTTCATCTGGGGTACCATAGATGTAAAAAAGAAAATGCACCTCCTTAAGTGGGACACCATCACCCTTTCTAAAAGAGAGGATGGGCTTGGCATGCAAAGGGCTGACGTGAAAAATAAAGCCCTTTTTTGTAGCCTGGGTTAGAGATTGCACTCCAACCCTACCTCTCTGTGGGCCAACACTCTTATATCCAAACATGGGATAGGAAGAAAGAATAGCATTAAGGGTTCTAGGACTTGGAACAACACTAACAACTACTGGAGCCTCTACAAAGATGCTATTTTTTGGGCCATTAAGGATGGATCCAAAGTCAGAGCTTGGAAAGATAGATGGGTCCCTGGAATGCCCCCCTCTTCTCTATTATCCAGGAGCCCATTACCAACCCTTCTAACACTATTATGGTTAAGGATATTTAGAAGGAGGGAAGATGGGACTTTACTCTTTTTCCTTTCAATATCCTACCTAACCTCACCGGTAATATCCAAAGTACCTTCCTTAAGAATACTCTTCTCAGTCAAGACACTCCCCTTTAGAGACTGAGAGGTGATGGCACCTTCTCCTATAAAAGTGCCTACCAATACACCAATAACCTGAGAAGGGATCCCCTAAGGATTCACTCCTCCTCCAGCTGGATATGGCACCTTAGAGTCTCCAATAAAGTCAAAACCTTTATGTGGCTTATACACCACAACATCCTTCCCACTAGAGTCACTCTCTCCAAAGGGGGCCTGGATAATTTTTCTCTTTGTCACTGCTGCAATCTGGAACACGAGGACCAACAACACATATTCTTTGGTAGCCTGGCCAAGACCTTCTAGCATCAGTTTATCTATAATTACAAGGGGAAAATTCAGCTCCACCTCTCTTTGTTTAATACTAACAATTGGCCTACCACCTAGAAAAGGCTGAACAAAGAGTCTTTTGACAGTAACACTCCTTAGGGCAACCTCCTACCCCTCTGTCTATGGCACTTCTGGAAAACTAGAAATGCCAATACCTTTCAAAGTGCTAACTCTCATCCCTTCTTTAGCATACCTCATGCTGAAGCTATGGAATACTATCACCTAAGTTTTGTTAATGAGGCCCCTCCCAAAACCAATATCACTATAAAGTGGTCCCCCCACCCCCAACTGTTTCAAGCTTAATACTGATGGTTCTTGCCTGGGCAATCCAAGAAAGAGTGGGATTGGGGGGTTATTAGGGACTGTAGAGAAGATTGGGTTATAGGTTTTACCAAAAGCTTTACCTACACCAAAAATAACCTCATGGAGCTTATGGCCTTAAAAGAGGGCCTCAAGCTTGCCTTTGATCAAAATCTCAAACCTTTAGAAGTTTGCACTGATTCTTGGCAAATTATTGATATGTTACACCACGGAAACCTACTCTATGATCCGCTTGTTCGTGAATGCAGGTATCTACTAGTAAGCTTAGGGAATCCTCCAGTTCACCATACTTATCGCGAGCAAAATAGGGTAGCGGACTTGTTAGCTAAGCAAGACTCGAATCAGAATTTTTTTGATAATATGCATGTTTTTGCAACTCCACCTGTTAGTGTAGGAGTAGTTTTTTGGGAAGACTTTAGTAGGAAATCCTTCTCCCGTTCTGTATCTTGTCATGGGAATGCAAATCCCAATTGCTATGTTGTTTAGCCCGATTAGGCCTTGCTATGTAAAACTATCATTTACTTAATGCATCTCTATTTCACCAAAACAATTTTTACTAAATACTAATATATTATATTATATTTTATATTATTATTATTATTATTAATTAATATATAGAAGTGGTGAATAGGTGGTAAAAGAAGGCAGGTGGAGGTTGTCCTGCTAGCTTCCCAATGGCTATTTCTGTCATTTTGATAGTTACTTCAATCTGTGATTTTACTATATCACTCCTAATTAATTATTATAAATTATTTAAATATTAATAATTATTTAAATATTAAAAATTAATATTATTGAATAAAAAAGTAAATAATCATTATATTAAAAAATTAATATTATTTAATAAAAAAAAGTAAATAACCATTTATGACATTTCTGTTTCAGCTGCTTCAACCCGTAATTTTACTATATCACCCTTAGTTAATTATTACAAATCATTTACAGATTCAAAAATTAATAATATTTAATATAAAAAATAAATAACCATTTATGACATGTCTACTTCAGCTACTTCAACTCATGATTTTATTATATCACCCTAATTAATTATTATAAATCATTAACATACTAAAAATAATAATAATATGTCTGCTTCGCTACTTCAATTGTAATATTTTGTTGACTCCCGAAATTATATCAGTGTCACTTAAATATAAATAAAATAAAAATTATTATAAATCACAATAATTAAAAACTTTAATTATTTTTAAAAATATAATTGACAATCAACGCCACAAAAGTTTGGACAAGGAAAGAGTATTATAAATTACAATAACTACCAGTTTAAAATATCTTTAAAAATATATTTAAAATATAATTGATTTAAATTTTATTTATGTCACATAAATTGAGACCAAATGAATACATCAAAAAATACTATAAATCACAATAATTAACAACTAAAAAATTAAAGATATAAAATATTTGATGTACTCTCAAAATTATACCAATGTCACTTTAATTGGAATGGAAGAAAAAATATTATAAATCACAATAATTAAAAACTTAAATTATTTTAAATATATAATTGACTATCAATACCATAAAAAATTGGATAAGGAGAGTGACATATATTAATTGCAAATTACATGAAAAATATTATAAATTATAATAGACTTTTTTTAATGTCTAAAAAAATTAATCTGTTATATGTTTTAAAAGACTACGTAAATATTATAAATTACAATAATTAACAACATAAAAAATTTAAAAGATATATAACTTAAATTATTTAATGACACATAAAAATCTAATTGATTCGTTATATACTATCACACTCACATATATTGGGACAGAGAGAGTAACATAAATTATTTGAAAACTAGTTGAAAGTACTATAAATTACAATAAATAAAAAAACCAAATGTATAGAAACTTTATATAAAAAATTTAGTTGACTCTAAATTTTATCAATGCATATAAATTGAAATAGAAACAACAAATTGTATTATCTGAAAATTTTGTAAAAGGATTATAAATAAACATATTATAATAATTAAAAAGTTAAAATATTTAAAAACAAAACGATAATTTAAAAATTATATTAAAAATTTCATTGACTCCAAATTTCATCGGTGTCGCATAAATTGAAATAACAAAAGTAACAAATATTATCTACAAAATTATAAAGTATTATACATCACAATAATTAATAACTTAAAATATTTAAAAATCATTCAATAAATTTAATTAACTCTTAAAAATTTAATGATATCACATCAATTAAGACAAAAAAATAATCTCACGGGCTCTATGCATCTAGTTACTGATATATACAAGTGTGGTGGGGAAGCTGTTGGAGGTTGTCCTGCAAGCTTCCTCACATAGGCATCTTCGTAATTTAGCCCAGGAGTAATTTTGTCTTTCCAAAGTTTCTTTTGTCTGGGTAATACGCTACGTGTCCACGACATTTTGGGTCAAGCTGGGGACTTTGGATTAAAAAGGATAAATAAGTTGTCCAATTAAGTAAGAGTCCTCCAAGTTTTTTAAATTAGGTGGGAGGGACAATTTTTTTTTGAGTTTTTTTTTTTAAGTTTTTCCGTTCAAACAACTTATCCCAGTTGTAGAACAACTTTGGTAGTTGTTTGACAACTTTGTGAAGTTGTTCAACAACTACCAAAGTTGTTCAACAACTAGGCACAGTTGTCCTACAACTGTACCTAGTTGTTCGACAACTGAGAGAAGTTGTTCGACAACTTAGAGAAGTTGTTCAACAACTGCGTGAAGTTGTTCAGACAACTAACGTAGTTGTCCCACAACTATCACAGTTGTTCAAGGGACTTAGTTTTTTTAAGGGACAAGTTTGTGGGACCCAGTTGTCCCTTTTTTTTGATTGGAAACTTGCTAGGCCGTGTGGCTTATTTTTCTCTCTGTTAAGAGCTAAAAATTTTCAACACATTTCATCACAACTTTTTCCTTCGTCTATGAGTTTCTCACATCTTCGAGTCTACTACAGAAGCATGTTGAAGAAGGTATGTTTCTTATGTTTGTTTTTGCTACTTCTCCTTCCTTTTGTTCCTCTCTATGACTCATCTACCTATTTCTCTTTAACCATCTCTGAAATTAAAACTTAATCGCTTCGTAGGAGAGCAACAAGAGCTCTTGCTTGTTGCTGTGGTAATTTCAAGGTATCTATCCTTATTTTTATTTTCCATTCTTCTATTTTCTCGCAGCTGTTGCATATTAATGGTAAAGCTGTTGGAAAAAATTACTACAATATTGATATTGGATAGGAGTTAATGATAGTAAGAGAGTTGCCACAAACATTGTGTCGTGGCAAGCCACTGCCTTGAAAGCGATTTCGGCCCAACTCCGGTGCAAATCCTTCTAGCCGGTCTCTCCCAAAGGTTCCACAGCTACTTCCAAACACGTGCACTCGTGGCTAGAAGTTTGGAGGTTGCCTAAACCAATTGCCCACAATAATTCAAGAAGAGAAAAGGAGGAAGACTCTTTTCTTTTCCTTTCTATTTGTTATATATTTCTTTTTCCGTAGGAGCTCTATATATAGGATTTGAAAGTGACAAAGATGGGTGAACTTTGAAGGAATTAATGGTGAGTATTAATGGCATTAAAAATCCATTACTTTATGTTATAGAATTTATGTTTCGAAGGAGATATGTCACTTTCTTTATTACGTAGAAGTGTTCAACTCCTGAAATGTATGTTTTATTTGTTTTTTTTTCTTTATTCATTGCATTATACAAATGCTCTAAGGAGCATTAACTCCACAATCCTCCACTAATGCAAAGATAAAGAATATGAATAAATTTTGGGCAAAAGGAAGGAACATGTACTTAAGTGTCAATATCTATCGATTTGAATTGACACGTAGTGATATAAGGCAATAACAAATATCCAAAAAGTGAAGTACTCTTGAACTGGTTGGACATAAGTTGAGACCCCCACAACACATACCATATCCTTGATTTTAAGCAACCTCCGCGATACTATAAAGTGCTTTTATGGTCATGCACACAAACCTTGGATCTCATGAATGCTCTAGAAAGACAACCCAAGTCTTTCATAAAAAGGTGGCCAACCTTTTGCACTCACGTAGGTGATCCATCAAGTCTATCTCATAGACCACCTTAAGGATATGGAGTATTAAGAGCAAAAATAAGGTAAACCTTATAATACACTACCTCACACCATAGGGATAGGATATGTAGTGTTTATTGAAGGCCTATATGGCTTCGTTTGACCCCAAATGGGTATCCACGGGCTTTAGCCCCATCCCCCTCGACGATTCAAGGACCATTTTCCTTGTCAAACCCTTGGTCATAGGATCCACCGAATTTCTTTCGGACCTTACATATTCCAAGGAGATAACACCATGTTTCAACAGTTATTTAACTGCAGCATATCTAATACGAATGTCTCTTTTTTTTCATTGTATACACTATTTTTAGCAATCTCAATTACCGCCTGTGAATCACAATGTAAAGAGACTGATGACACTTGACTTTCCCATAAAGGCACATCTGCCAAAAGATTTCTCAGCTACTCGGCTTCTTGCCCTGCCAACTAGAGAGCAATGAATTCAGATTCTATGGTAGAATGTTCTACACAAGTCTGCTTTGAAGACTTCCGTGAAATAGCACCTACAGCTAAAGTAAACACATAGCCACTGGTAGAGCTAACTTCATCATTATTAGTCACCTAGTTTGCATCACAAAAACCTTCTAAAATAGTCAGAAATTTATTAAAATACAAACACCAATCCATAGTACCTCAACAAGCAATGAAAAGCATGCCAATGTTTACTACTGGGATTATGAGTATATCTACTCAATTTACTAACAGCATAAGTTACATCAGGCCGAGTATAGTTCATGAGAAACATTACACTCCCAATTATTTTAGCATAGTCAGTTTGAGAAACACTGGAATCTCTATTTTTTTTCAAGTGTATGCTAGGATCATAAGGAGTTCTCACTGAAACTACATCAAAACAATCAAACCTTTTCAACATCTTTTCAATATAATGAGACTGACACAAAGAGAAACCATTAATAGTTCTTTTAATTTTTATTCCTAAAATCACATCAGCTTCTCCAAGGTCTTTCATTTCAAATTTAGAAAATAAAAATTTCTTAGTCTTATTTACAACATTCACATTAAGGCCAAAGATTAACATGTCATCCACATATAAACATATAATCACACAGTCTTATCCTATCATTTTAGAATAAACACAGGTATCAAATGAATTAACAACAAAGTCATTATCTATTAATGTGAAATTAAATTTTTCATACCACTGCGTAGGTGTCTGCTTTAGTCCATATAAGGACTTTCTCAATTTGCATACTTTATCCTCTTGTTCTAGGAACACAAAATCCTTAAGTTGAGTCATAAAGAAGTATTATTTTACACATCACTAGGCAATCATTTTTCAAAGGAAAAACATGCTAAAAAAAATTCGGCATCTCTATATTCACAAATAGAATAATAATTTATTGACATAAATCTATGTGCAACACTATTTTAAGCATAACCAATAAAGGCAGTGTCAAAAGTCTTAGAGCCTACATTTACCCATCTAAAATCAGGTAGATCAATCTTAGTCAAACACCCCCACACTTTCAGAAATTTCAAGTTAGGGGCAAACTCTTTCCATAACTCATATAAGGTCTTGTCTAACTTTTTATGAGGGACTCTATTAAGAATATAGCATGCAGACAAGACAACTTCCTCCACATATAGTCAGGGAGATTAGAGCTTAAAAGCATAGAATTCATTATTTTATCAGCTTTAAAAATAAATTTAAGGCCTACTTTATTTAGAAGTGCTCCAGAAACTAAGTTTCTAAGGAGAGAAAGAATATATAGAACATTGTTCAATACTGATGTTTTACCAGAAGTTAATTTAAGAGAATTTTTTGTTTTACCCATAACTCCAGCAGTAGTGGAGTTACCATATAGACGCACTCGTCATTAATGAACTCGACAAAGTCATGGAGCAACTCTTTATTGGTGCAGAAATGCCTTGAAGCCTCTGTGTCCAACACCCAGTCATTTTTGTTAGCCACCAGGTTCGTCTCGATGATTACAGCAACAATCATTTTATCACCCCCAACAAGATGAACTTAGACATCATTTTGTCTTCCTGTTTTGAGTTTTACAAACTATCCCATATTTCTTTAACATATTTGTAGGTAACAAAAAAATCAAATAAAGTATTAGTCATATGACTCAATAAATGCCCTCTAGCATTTATGTTATCATTTTTAACCTTCTTTTTAGTAAATTCATCAAAAAGCATAACGATGTTAGAACCAGTAATAATGTTAGAACCATCATTAAACAAAATATAATCAACTTCTAATTGTTCTAAGAAAATCAAAAGTTTTTGTGACCAACGTTTAAAATTATTTTCGTCCAATGGCTCAAATTTTGACAAATCATGTTCAAAGAAATAGCCATTTATCAATATTGTATATAAGAAAATCGCTTTCAAATTGTTGGAAAAAATTACTACAATATTGATATTGGATAGGAATTAATGATAGTAAGAGAGTTGTCACAAATACTGTGTCATGGCAAGCCACTGCCTTGAAAGCGATTTCGGCCCGACTCTGGTGCAAATCCTTCTAGTCGGTCGCTCCCCAAGGTTCCACAGCTACTTCCAAACACGTGCACTCGTGGCTGAAAGTTTGGAGGCTGCGTAAACCAATTGCCCAAAATAATTCAAGAAGAGAAAATTAGGAAGACTCTTTTCTTTTCCTTTTTATTTGTTGTATATTTCTTTTTTTCGTAGGAGCTCTATATATAGGATTTGAAAGTGACAAAGGCGGGTGAACTTTGAAGGAATTAATGGTGAGTATTAATGGCATTAAAAATCCATTACTTTATGTTATAGAATTTCTGTACTGAAGGAGATATGCTCACTTTCTTTATTACGTAGAAGTGTTCAACTCCTGAAACGTATGTTTTTTTTTTTTATTCATTGCATTATACAAATACTCTAAGGAGCGTTAACTCCACAAAAGTTTCTTTAATTTTTGTTTAATTTGATGTTAACTTTTTTATTTTTACCATACGAACAAGATCGGAAATGAAAATGAGCAGGTATGAATTCATGGTTGGTCTTTGTAATTTCCTGTATGTAATTTACACCAACTATGATTGGAATGGAGAGTGTAGTGGCTTTTGAGTTGGTTTGTAATGGTTGGAGTTTTTAGAACATTTTCTTTTGGTATTTCTTGTAGGTGAATTTGCCTTTTTAGTGGTATTTGTTATCATCAAATTTTCCTTTTCAACACCTGTGATATAACTATCCATGTCTGTGAAATGTGATTTGGTAGCTGAATAAATATTTTGCTTTGCTATTTGTCAATTTAACCATCCATGTATGTGAAACGTGATTTGGTAGCTGAATAAACATTTTGCTTTGTTGTTTGTCGTCGGTAAAGTTGCCTTTTCAGTACCTATGATTTGTACTGTGACAAGTGATTTTGCAGTTTATTTGCTGTCGGCAAATTTGCCTTTTCAGTATGTGTGATTTGTATTTTTACCAGCTTCACTTTTGTTCTGTATTTGATTGTTCCACTTTCAATTCCCTGCTTTTCTTTATGTTATGAAGCTCACATTCTGGGGATTAGAGAAAGGTTCTCCGCCTTACGTAAACACTTTACAATCTGTAAAACACTGCTACCAACAAACTGTACAGCTTATTTTTGCCTGCAAATGTTTCACTAAAGGTTCATCTATTAATTTACTATCTCATACGTCTACATTTCATGTACACCTTCCCTGCAATAATGAAACAAAGACCAACATAATGGATCAAAAACTCCCCATGGATGCGATCACAACAGAAACTACAAACTAGACCTGTAAAGTACAGGTAGTAGACAAATTCCGACCTCACAAAAGAAGTGACTCATCCATGCATTTCCAGATAGTACTTTTGCAAGATCAAAGTGTAAGCTTGCCTCTCCACCTCTACTTTCCTTGAAAACCAAAGTTCATACCCTGAAATTTATTGCCTCCAACAGTGTTATAATGTACATTACATTTGTTACTGTCGCAATGGTAATAACTTTAATGACTTAAGAAATTAAGAAAAATTGAATTCTAACCTCATCAAAAGAACAACTGAAATTCTAACAACTTCTTACATAAATTGTTCTCGCACATGTAAAATTTGGTTCCTTTTACTTGACTATAGGAACAACAGGTTTCTATAGTACTTTACGGTGATGACATTCCCAAGTAAGAGAACTTGTTAGGCCTTTTTCAGACATATTTGGTGTCTTATGCGAAAGTTAGAGAGCCCCGCGGTTACTCAATACGAGCCAGTACGTACGAATGGGTGGCTAACATATACACAATTGTCGAGGAGGTTAGCAATAATAATGGATTGGAGGCACCCCTTCCTGCTCTAACAAAATTGGATACACTTTCTTTCTCAGCTATTGAGCAGCAACGTCCAGGTGTCGAATTTGGTAAACAATCATCTTACGTTCTGGCCTCTTTTCCCATCAACTAACTAGCCCCTACTGATCAAATTAACTGTTAACATGTTATTCTTAATTATTCCAGACTTATTGGCAGTAGTAGTTAATTGTAGAGCCATCCAATATACAACTGACCAAAGCAAGAACTTTCGGGAAGAGATCATTATAGATCAGAGGTGAGTTACTCGCATACTAGCAACAACTTCACCAAGCATTCTACTTCCTTGTTAAAACATAGTTGGAATGTAATAATTTTTGCATCTACTATTTCGACCAGCAAGAAACCTTTCCTATTTACTATATGGGGTGATCTAGCCGACAATGAAGGAGCTGCATTACTACACCATCTGCATGAGTATCCTGTCATTCTTGCTAGGTGTATAGGCGTTACTGAATTTCGTGGTGGTATATTCATTAGCCAATCTTCTGCAACTCTTCTTTTTACTTTTTCCTTCTCTATAATGAATTTAAAAAGCTCTCTGTCTTTCACATACGCAGCTCTAAGACTAGCAACAAGATACCAGTCGACAATCTTAACAAATCCTCAATATGTGCAGGCTACTACACTGATAAACAGGTATACACTAACCTGCTCCCTCTTCGTAGGACTATGCAAAAACATATTTTTTCTGTTTCATCTAACCTTTTCCAGGGTGAAGTACAACAAACAAATGTTGTTGTCTTACACTTTAAGAAACTCATCATCATCATCATCACTAAATCTTGCGCCAATTGAAGATCAAGTGTTAGCTATATCCACTATTCCAGAGTTGTTATCTACAGTTAGTTTATCCCATAACGTATACATGTACTAAT
Organism: Capsicum annuum; assembly: GCF_002878395.1. Taxonomy (NCBI): domain Eukaryota; kingdom Viridiplantae; phylum Streptophyta; class Magnoliopsida; order Solanales; family Solanaceae; genus Capsicum; species Capsicum annuum. The sequence continues at coordinate 16,203 of NW_025893937.1, read as the reverse complement.
TATTTTCTTACGCAACTAAAACCGTATCACAGTGTACAACTCGTGAGGTCGAAGAAGTTTCTAACATTATTCTGCATTAACACTACAGGTACAAACTTTCCCCGTGGAAGCCAGATTATCACTCCCGAACCATCCTCAATCATTTTATCTTCTTGAGTGCTCAAATTGCAGTCAGTTTGTGCGCCCAAAAACCAACAAAATGGTTCGATGCTTCAACTGTAAGCTAGAACGGCAATTAGTTCCTAGGTTACTACTACAACTATGATATCATATACACACTCTATTACACACTTTCTTTTTCTTGACATCTATGGTAAAACTTGGAAAAGTGTGTGTTGTCCTGTTTTTGGGATTTTTGAATTTTCTTTCTGTTATCTCAAAAAAGGGCAGCTTACCACTTTTTAGGAAACAACCTCTTTATCCGATGAGATAGAGATAAGGTTTACATACTTTCTATAATTTTGCAAAACCGATTGACGTGGTTATGTTGTTGTCGATCTAAAAGAATGAAACCTGACCAGTTTTCAAAAACAACCTCCTCACCTCAACAAGACAGAGGTTGACCTGATTATATTGTTGTTACTAATCTGAAATAGTGGCAGCAGAACAGTTTCCAAACATAGCCTCTTTATCTCAATGAAATACAAGTAATGTTTGTGTACATTCTGTGCTCCGTAGACTCCGATTATGACAATACCAAGTTATTCATTTTCTGTTTCTTCAAGTGGCCTTATTCTTTCGTCGGAGTTTTTAGTGTTTCTCACAATCCTCTACTAACACTAAATGCAAAATTCAAGAATTTCCTCTCCCCCAAAATCACAAAAGAAAGCCAAACCAAAAGGGAACAAGCAAGATCCTTTGTTAAAGAGTTGAATCTAGTTGGACCCTTGTAAACAAGATGACGAATCTTCACAAAACAATAGTTTACAGTACATGATCATGAGCATCTAATTTAAGAAAAGCAGAAACAAATAGTAGCTAATGCATCACCTACAATATAATAAAAGGTCTGTACTTACACTGGACTCCTTATCCTCATACTGGCGTGTTTGGACTAGCAAAAAATTATAACATAAACATACACCTTAACACACTTACAAAAATTCCTACCCATACAAATTAATCACCAAAATCTCAATTAATTATGTATCTTTTGTTTGATGTATGGGTAGCTAATTATGTATTTTGCTAGATTCAACATCAGAAAAACTGTACCAGGAGATAATTATGTATCTTTACAAAGAAAACACTGTATCTTCATTGGATACATCAAGAACTAATGGATACATTTATCAGCGATGACATCAAACGAATGCTTCCTGTGTTCTGACAAGGAATCACTGGCATTTGGTACTGGACTTCTTGTGTTTGGAAACAAAATAGAGTCTCAGGTTATCTACAAATACAATATCTTGATGAACTCATGCTCATCGGGGATGAAGGCAAATACACCTAGGTGCCTTCTCGGTTGTAGAAGGCTTGGGGAAATTAAAATTCTAGCAGGCGGGTGTGACGCAAGGGCCAATGTACTAACCTTTGGTGAACTTTATAATTCGGAATAGGTTATAGTGCAGGATCATTTCCTTATAAATATTTAGGAGTTCCTCTTGCTGCTAGAAAGTTGTCCATCTAACAATATTAGCCATTGGTAGAAAAGATTACTGAAAGAATAAGCTATTGGTCATCTAGATTGTTGTCTTAGTAGACTACAGAATGAATTAGCTCTATTAGAAATACAATCATATTAGGCACAAACTTTTTTGCTTCCTAAGACTGTGCAATAGATATAAGGTCATTTAGTTAGCAGGCTCACTCAACTACAACAAGGGAACATGTTCAGCATTAAGAAGTTGCAAACCCCTCAACTTCATAGAGTATCTTGAAAGCATCTGATTCTGCAGCCTCATATGCGACCTAGCTGTAGATCCAATTTGTGGTTAGCTTTGCAAAAAAGGTTGGCAACACTGGACACAGGTTGATGATGTTTGGGGTGCAGGTTTCCAAGACGTGTATTTTGCACCTAAAATAGTTGTTAATTTAAAATTTTGAGAATGGTGTATTTCTTAAAAATAATATAGAATTATTTAAAATATGTACAAGTAGATATGTTAATTATGAGAAATGTTAGAGATATTAATTTAATTGTTAATTATAAGCTATTATTAATTACGTTATCTTGTTGTTATTTATTTATTTAATATGAGAAGACCATATAAAAATATACAAGCTTTTAGAAAAATAAAAAGAATTTTAACTAGTTACTACCCAGAATATAAGAAGTTAAATAAAACAAAAGAAAACCCCCACAGATTAGCTTACTTAATTACCTTAATATCTAGCAATGAGGTAAAATTAATAATCCATTTAAAATCTAGAATAATGAGATACATACCACCTAATTATGATAAAATCAGATTTTGGTATTCACGAAAATATTATAAATATTATACAGATAAATAACATAACAAAATTTCAAAAATATAAAGAACTAAAACAAATAATATTTGAAAAACGAAAATAATTAAAAATAAGACAAGAAAGACTACAATATAATATGATTGTTGGAGTATACCAAAAATCAATAAAAGCACAAAAGGAAGAAATATCATATTTAGAGTCACAAATCGATAGACTAGAATACATATATCAACATGATCTATACACTATCAAATAGATAAAATGAACAAAGAAGAATTTATAATAGATGAAAAAACATATAAAAACCATGAAGGATTAAAAATAAGAATAGTATTTTCTAATTTAGGAAGAAGATGTAAGAAAATAAGTGAACATTTATATTTAATGTTAGAAAAAGAAGGATTAAAATTAGAAGATAAATTAACAGCTATGGTAAGAATAGCACAAGAAAATGAAGAAATAGATAAGAAAAAAGAAATAGATAAAATAAAACAACAGACTACAGAAGAAATACGAAAAATAGAAGAAACTAAAAATAATAGGATTGCTGAATTAGAAAAAGAACTACAAATGCTAAAAGAGTTGTACGAAAAAAGACAGAAAGAAAAAAGAAGAAAAGGATAAAGAACAAAAATTATTAATTGAGATAAATCAATTTAAAGAAAAATTAGGAAATAAAGAATTAGAAAATAATGAAATAGAAATAAATACAATAGATGCTGAAGAAACGGATAATTATGATTCGGAAGCTAGTGAAACATATACAGAAATCTTAACAAATATAGAAAAATTAGAAATTAATGAAAAATAAGAAGTAATTAATAAAGAAAACTTAGAAAATAAGAACATAGAAATAAACACTCTTGATAAAAAAGACGATGAAAAAATAATACCTAGTACATCAGAAATAAGAAAACCTACATATTACTATAAAAATAAGTTTGAAAAATATAACCTAAGGGATGAATATAACAAATGGACACCAAAATAAATAATTAATAAAAAATATAACTTCTTAGACTTAGACTGTGTAATAGATGTAGATAAAACGATACAATTATGGATAGGATATATAACAAAATAATTATTAGACAATCGTATAAATGCAATAGATACACCAGAATATATAGAAAGAACACTAATAGGAACAACAAAATTATGGTTTTTAAATTTAACTGAAGATAATAAAAAGGTATTAAGGAATGATTAAAAAACAGAAGGAACAACAGTAACTAAACTAACACCTATCGACATATTGAAAAAATATGAAATGGCTATAAGAGATGAATTTAGCAGTATGACAACAGAAGAAGAAGAACAACAACAAAACAAAGAAAAAGATACAAATAGGAATTTAATGTTAAAACTAGCAATATGTAATATGGGCTATATAGATGAATATACGTGCGCATTTAAATAATAATACTATAAGGGAGCATATAATACAGAAGAAAGTAAAGAAGTTAGAAGATTATATTTTAGTAAATTACCTGAACCATTTAGTTTAAAACTAATAAAAAGTTGGGATGAAGCAAACATAGTAGATACTCTAGGAGCAAGAATAAAATTTCTACAACAATGGTATAGAAATTTATGTGAAAAATATAGAGAGGAAATGAAAATGGAAAAAACATTAGTAAAAAATTTAGCATGTTGCAAAGATAAAATAGCACCTCAATTTGGATGTGAAGAAAGATATTATACGAAAAGAAAAAGACATAAGAAATATAAGAAATACAAAAGATCAAAATATAAGTAAAAGAAACGAAGAAAAAGATATTCTGTAAAAAATTATAAATATAAAAGACCATATAGGAGAAAGAAATCTATAAAAGAATGTACTTGTTACAATTGTGGCAAACTAGGACATTTAGCTAGAGATTGTAAAATGCTTAAAGACCCAAAAAAGAAACAAATATCAGAAATAAAGATAGAAAATGCAGAATATATGCAAATAGATTTTATAGATTACGAATTAGAAAGTGAAGATAGTATATATGAAATTTCAGAAAATGAAACAGAGAATGAAATAGATAGTGAATTAGATGAATCAAATGACTGAAGAAGATATAAAAATAATAACAAAGGAAGAATATTTAAATGAAGAAGGAACAGATCAGAAAATAATATTTGATAATAATATATTTGACGAGATAAAAGGAAAAGAATTAGATTTAACTGTAGAAAAAAATATTTAAAATACCAACAATAAAAAACATATTCAGTAGACGAAAAGAAGAATACTACGTAGTAAACCAAAAAAAACATATAATAGATTGTAGATATGCAAAAGGTAGAGTTAGTATACCACTAGTAACAAAAAAATAATTAATAAAGAAATAAATGATATAAAAAGTAAAGACCCAATAAAATATGGACCCAATAAAATATGTACACATTGGCGGAACAAAGATATTAATAAAAGCATGTTTTAGAGAAGGAATAGATACACCAATAAAATTATATTTAGCAGATGATAGAATTATAAAACCTATAGAAAAAAGTATAATAACTGCCATAAGAGGAAATTTAATATACCAAAAATTTAAATTCATAATAAGTGCGAATTATTCAGTGGCAATAACAGATAAAAATATAGATAAATTATTAGTATTATATTGGAAAATATCAGGAATAGAACTAACCCCAGGAAGTAAAATATTTACACCAAGATGTAAAAATCTATATGTATTAACAACAAAACATAAAATAACTGGAAAAAATAAAATTAATAAAATACAAATAGAAAGTCTTTTTGAACAATTTGTCAAAAAAATTGATAACAATGATTATAGTTACAAAGACATGGATATAGAAGAAGATTTAGAAATAATAAATGATAGAATAAGTACAACAAAAAGAATAGCTTTCGAAAAACCAGAATCATCAGGATCGTCGAAAAGAACAAATTATGAAATAACTTCAACAGTTAATTTAACTCAATATTATATAACGGGAATAATAAATGAAAAAGAATATTTAATACTTCTAAATACAGGACAAGAAGAAAATTATATAGCAAAATATCTAGCAAAAAATGAAGAAATAAAATCTAATAGTAATATATGCCCAGATCTATCAAGAAGTTTAATAACTACTAAAGATACAGCAGAAAAGGAAATAATAATAGGAGTTCGAAAAATAAAAATAGAATTTAAAATAAAGAAAGATATGCAAAAAGCAAACATAATATTAGGAATAAAATTGTTAGAACAAGTAAAACCCTACAATATAGAACATACACAAATAACCATAACCTATAATAGAGAAAAATTGATAAAAAGAGCTTTGACATGATATGAAAATATATGTACTTATGAAAATAATAGTAGAAGGATATTATAATAAATATTATACACCAATGATAGATACAGGAGCGGAAGCCAACTTATGTAGATATAATTGTTAACAAAAGACAAATGGGATAAGCTTAAAACATCAATAGTAGTCAAAGGGTTTAATAATGACGGAAGCTTAATTACCTATAAAGCTAGAAATGTAAAAATACAAGTATGGGATAAGATATTAACAATAGAAAAGATATATAATTATGAACTAACATCAAAAGATATGCTTTTAGAAATACCATTTTTAGATAAACTATATCCGCATATAATAATTAGAACACACTGGTGGTTTACAACCCCACGTAAACAAAAGGTAAGAGCAAAAAGGGTTATTAAGAAAATAAGAAAGAAAACTGATTGGATAAAAGAAAGTAAAAAAATCAAACAAAAATTAGAAAATATAAAAAATACTGAAGACACAATAGAACTAGTTATATTTTCAATAAATAAAGAAGAAACAACTATATTTTCTATAGATAAGGTAGAAATGATAAAGAAAAAATTAGACAACTATACAGTGAAGATCCATTAAAAGAATGGAAAAAACATAAGACTATTATAAAAATTGAGCTAATAGATAAAAATAGTATAATAACCCAAAAAACATTAAGATAAAACTTTGATGATTTAAAAGAATTTAAAATGCATATAGATGAATTATTAGAAAAACAATACATACAAAAAAATAACAGTAAACACAATAGTCCAACATTTATAGTAAATAAACATAGTGAACAAAGAAGAGGAAAAAGTAGAATGATTATTGATTATAGAAACCTAAATGCAAAAATTATGACATATAATTGTCCAAAGTGGAAAAGGAGAAGAATTTTCAAGAACTATGCCATCCTAAAGGTGAAATCGGTGAGGAAAAGAAGTCGTGATAAGGGATTAACCAGAGTAGAGGCACTGTTTAGGGAAAAAGTATCCAGATTACCATGCTAATAGTGACCCAAGAACATGTTATTTAAGAATAATCTAGTATATAGTGATCTAAGATGATCATATTTTGTTATGTATATGGTTGAAAGGAATATTTTGAAATATCATCATATGAAAAAGAATGACTACCTACTTTTCCGGTGAAATGATAGATAAATTTAAGATACTTGTTTTGTATGTATTTAAGGATATAGAAATAGTAGATACAAGAAAGATCATATGGGAAAAAATATTTGATAAATATATTATGACTAGAATAAATTACATACCATACCTACCTACCTACTCCTACATATATCTACATGTCAAACCTACTCATCAACCATGATAAACTACTAATATTGGAAAATGGATATGAAAAATATACAATTAATGGAAAAACTAATGAAAACAAATTTAGAAGAAAATATGAGAACTAAAAATATAAAATACATAGAATACCTTAATGAAAATATAGAAGAATATTATGAAATAACATTTAATCAAGCCTAAATGACAGATAATCTTAAAATACTTGTTTTATATATACTTAGAGATATAGAAATCATAGACGTAAAGAAAATAATATGGGAAAAGATATGGAATTTTGAGGATGAAGATGAAGAGCTATTAAGTTCTATAGAAAACCTACACTTATATAATGATAGCTACTGCTCATATTTAGATAGTTATTACTCAGATGGATATTATACAGATTAAAAATGTTAGAATATATAAGAAGAATTAGAGAAAAACAAAGTTGACTATACGAAGAAATTAATTATAGAAACCAGCTTAGAAGAGGAAGAAAACAATTAAAAGAAAGATTAATTTGGATAGATAAAACCTTGGAACAGCTAGAATTAAAAGATAGTTTAGATTATGATTTAGATATAGAATTATTCATAGAAGAAAAAGACAGGATAATTAACAAAATAAATAACCTAGAATTTAATATCAGATATAGTACAATTAGAATAAATTATTACAAAGAAATTTGCAGTATTACAACTACTATAGGATAAAATGATAAACTACGAATACTTAAAATATTGGAGACAAGATATGAAGCAAATATGATTTATAGAAACACTGATTAAAAAGAATCTACTTGACTACATAAAAATTAGAAATATGGAACATATAGTATACCTTAAAAATAATATAAAAGAATTAATAAGGTTAAAACAAATAACTAAGGAATGCTATGACAGAGCATTTCAATTAACATGATAGAACTAGTAAGTACTAGTTATCTACTAGTTATCCACGCAAATTACCCAAGTTATCCGCACCTCCCTACAATTGATATTACTAGTTATCTACTAGTTATCCACGCAAATTACCCAAGTTATCCGCACCGCATAGCATCATATGAAAAAGAATGACTACCTACTTATCCTATACTTGTTTTGTATGTACTTAAGGATATAGAAATAGTAGATATAATAAAGATCATATGGGAAAAAATATTTGATAGATATATTATGACTAGAATAAATTACCTACCACACCTACCTACCTACTCCTGCACCTACATACCAAACCTACGCATCAACCATGATAAACTACGAATATTGGAAAATGGATATGAAAAATATACAATTAATGGAAAAACTAATGAAAACAAATTTAGAAGAAAATAAGAGAACTTTCAATCATATACATAACAAAATATGATCATCTTAGATCACTATATACTAGATTATTCTTAAATAATATGTTCTTTGATCACTATTAGCATGGTAATCTGAATACTTTTTCCCCAAACAACACCTCTACTCTGGTTACTCCCCTATCACGTTTTCTTTGCCTCACTGGTTTCACCTTTAGGATGGCATAATTCTTGGAAATTTTTCTCCTTTTCCACTTTGCTAATAAACTTTTTAAAATGCTATTCTTCTAATAATTCTATTATAAAGTAACTAACATGAGCTTATTTTATTATATCATGATTGTCAGGAATTTATGAATTTAGCTATTCATAATTATAAATAAAAATACATGTTCTGATAGATTTGATAAATCTATGCTTTGCTCATCCATAGCTTTTTCTTAGAAATATATCTATTTTTATTAAATATTCAAACATTTCTGTGTACAAGAGAGAAGGTTTGCTTTCAACACATGAAAGTCTTGCCTTTAGATCGCCTCATGGCTTACATATTTATAATCCTAAAACACGTAAACTATTTACACTATTCACTTTACATCTGTCAAGAAAATAAAAGACTAATAATGTCTTAACTTTACATTTGTCCTAAAAGGAATGAAAGTAAGAAATCTTATCCTATAAAAGACAAAAATAATAAAGACTAGGCTATACACTAATGATACTCTTTACAAAAAAGTCAAAAAGGCTATAATGCTACATAATGTTATATTTATGTATGTTAAAAACTTAGCTTGTTAAGTCATATGTCGCTTTTTTAACTTTAATGTTTTTGTCTTTTTGTCTTTATTTTTCCATCGATCCGTATTGCTTTATATCTTTTGTCGTGTATCTTTCAGCTGGCGTCGTTATCTTCTTTTATTCTAGTTGAACTTTTGGAATAATATTATCTTCTCTATTACATCTCGAACATAGATGGTCTGGATATTTGTGTCCAATTAACTTGCAATATCTGGTCAATAACTCTTCTGAAATAAATTCCTTTTTAATTGCCCTTGTATATTTTTCTCTGATACCAATTGTAGGGGGGTACGGATAACTTGGGTAATTTGCGTGGATAACTAGTAGATAACTAGTACTTACTAGTTCTATCATGTTAATTGAAATGCTATGTCATAGCATTCCTTAGTTATTTGTTTAACCTTATTAATTCTTCTATATTATTTTTAAGGTATACTATATGTTCCATATTTCTAGTTTTTATGTAGTCAAGTAGATTCTTTTTCATAAGTGTTTCTATTAATCTTATTTCCTCCATATCTTATCTCCAATATTCTAAGTATTCATAGTTTATCATTTTATCCTATAGTAGTTGTAATACTACAAATTTCTTTGTAATAATTTATTCTAATTGTACTATATCTGATATTAAATTCTAGGTTATTTATTTTGTTAATTATCCTGTCTTTTTCTTCTATGAATAATTCTATATCTAAATCATAATCTAAACTATCTTTTAATTCTAGTTGTTCCAAAGTTTTATCTATCCAAATTAATCTTTCTTTTAATTATTTTCTTCCTCTTCTAAGCTGGTTTCTACAATTAATTTCTTCATATAACCAACTTTGTTGTTCTCTAATTCTTCTTATATATTCTAACTTTTTTAATCTGTATAATATCCATCTGAATAATAACTATCTAAATATGAGCAGTAGCTATCAATATATAAGTGTAGGTTTTCTATAGAACTTAATAACTCTTCATCTTCATCCTCAAAATTCCATATCTTTTCCCATATTATTTTCTTTACGTCTATGATTTCTATATCTCTAAGTATATATAAAACAATTATTTTAAGATTATCTATCATTTAGGTTTGATTATATGCTTTTTCATAATATTCTTCTATATTTTCACTAAGGTATTCTATGTATTTTATATTTTTAGTTCTCATATTTTCTTCTAAATTTGTTTTCATTAGTTTTTTCATTAATTGTATATTTTTCTTATCCATTTTCCAATATTCGTAGTTTATCATGGTTGATGCGTAGGTTTGGCATGCAGGTATATGTAGGAGTAGGTAGGTAGGTATGGTATGTAATTTATTCTAGTTATAATATATTTATTAAATATTTTTTCCCATATGATCTTTCTTATATCTACTATTTCTATATCCTTAAGTACATACAAAATAAGTATCTTAAATTTATCTATCATTTCATCGGATAAGTAGGTAGTCATTCTTTTTCATATGATGATATTTCAAAATATTCCTTCAACCATAGACATAACAAAATATGATCATCTTAGATCACTATATACTAGATTATTCTTAAATAACATGTTCTTGGGTCACTATTAGCATGGTAATCTGGATATTTTTTCCCTAAACAACGTCTCTACTCTGGTTACTCCCCTATCACGGTTTCTTTGCCTCACCAATTTCACCTTTAGGATGACATAGTTCTTGTAAATTTTTCTTCTTTTCCACTTTGCTAATAAACTTTTTAAAATGCTATTCTTCAAATAATTCTACTATAAAGTAACTAACATGAGCTTATTTTATTATATCATGATTGTCAGGAATTTATGAATTTAGCTATTCATAATTATAAATGAAAATACTTATTCTAGTAGATTTGATAAATCTGTGCTTTGCTCATCCATAGCTTTTTCTTAGAAATATATCTATTTTTATTAAATATTCAAACATTTCTGTGTACAAGAGAGAAGGTTTGCTTTCAACACATGAAAGTCTTGCCTTTAGATCGCCTCATGGCTTACATATTTATAATCCTAAAACACGTAAACTATTTACACTATTCCCTTTACATCTGTCAAGAAAATAAAAGACTAAGAATGTCCTAACTTTACATTTGTCCTAAAAGGAATGAAAGTAAGAAATCCTATCCTATAAAAGACAAAAATAATAAAGACTAGGCTATACAATAATGGTACTCTTTACAAAAAAGTCAAAAAGTCTATAGTGCTACATAATGTTATATTTACGTATAATAAAAACTTAGCTTGTTAAGTCATATCTTGCTTTCTTAACTTTAATGCTTTTGTCTTTTTGTCTTTATTTTTTCATCGGTTCGTGTTGCTTTATATCTTTTGTCGTGTATCTTCCAGCTGGTGTCCTTATCTTCTTTTATTCTAGTTGAACTTTCGGGATAATATTATCTTCTCCATTACGTCTCGAACATAGATGGTTTGGATATTTGTGTCCAATTAACTTGCAATATCTGGTCAATAACTCTTCTGAAATAAATTTCTTTTTAATTGCCCTTGTAGATGGTTGTTTTTCTGGATTGAGTAGTGTCAAAATCCATTGTCTAGCTTCTTTCATATCTGACTGTCGTAGCTCCCTTGAATTTGATTAAATCATTTGATGATCTCTTGAATAATAACTCCTTATTGGGTTCCCATTTAGGTAGTTATTTGCTAATTCTTGAACAATTGAAGATATTCCAATAATTCATTTATTTGCATAAAAATCAGGTATCTCAAATTTAGGTATCTCTGGCTATTGAACAATATCTTCCAGTATAATCATATCTCTGGTTAATCCTATTATTACAACTTGTATAACTGATTTAATTTCGTCATATAATATCTCTGCTGGTGCGGTATAAAACTTTATAAAATATAGATTTCCTTTGGTTATTTTCTTATAGGTGGCGAATGCTCTATATAATTCTAGTATAGCTGTTAGTTAATCTCCTTCTTAGGTATATATGGTATTTAATAATCCATAACTGAAACAAGTTTTAACTAAGCTTGGGTTGGTTTTCGGTAGTGCGATTAACTTGTTGTAACCTTGTAATTTTTGGGTTATATAGTTTGTGTTTGGTTCTTGAAAATTTGTAGCTCTGGGGTTAAGGATTAGATTAGTCTGTATTTTTTGGATATTTTCTATGTATGCTCGAGTTATATGGTTATAGGCTTTTTTGTCTTGGTTTAAACTTTCTCAATATGTGGTAGTTTGTGGGGGTATGGACAAGGGGTCTTTTTGTGTTTTTGGAATAAATGGTTTTTCAAATATCCTATTCATGTTCATGTTCTGATATCTTTGTCCACTAACTCCTTTGCTTGTACCTGCAATTGTAGATTGAGGAACGTTATGGGTTTTATGGAGTGTCCCAACGTCTCCTTTTAGCTCTAGAATTTTATTGTCTTCTGATCGACATTGCTCTGCACACTGCTGAGTTATCTGAGTCATAGCTGCAGACTTCAGTTTAACTTCATTAGTCTTTAGCTTTTCTAGTTCATTACCCATACTGTCCACTTTCACTGAAAGTGTGGTTAGGGTTTTAAGTATCTTTTCTAAAGCATCATCTTCTATTATATTAGTCTGTGTAGCTTTGTCTTGATATGTAATCTAAAATAACATTCTTGTTAGTTTTGATTACTTCAATTGTAAATGTAAAATTTAATATGTTTACTATTAGTCTCCGAATTTCCTTTGTTGTAACTGAATTTTGTATTTTCTTCGTTAACCACCAACGTACCTGTGTATTATCTGTTCGTACAATAAACTTGTTATATACAATATATGGCTCAAATGCTAATAAACATTTGTATAATGAGCATAATTCTTTTCTATTTATCTCCCATTTTATTTTTGTTTCATTAAACGTTCCTGAGTAGTATCTACAATGATGTTCTAATTTTTCTTCTTCATATCTATATTTAAGTACTCCTCTATAATTATATTCACTTGCGTCTGCTTCTACTATATATGTAAAAAATTTATTTTCATCTGGAAATTGTAATTTTGATAATTCCTTACAAAGTATTTTTATTTTCTGAACTTGTTTTTTATCTTCTTCGTTGTAATTATATGCTACATCCTTTTTAAATTTTTTCTGTAATGGCTTTAGGTTTTCTTCTAATTTTGGTATATATTCTTTTGCTTGGTTTATTAATCCTAAAAATGATTGTAATTTCTTTTTTGTATCTAATTCTTCTTTTGAATTTATTAATTTTTGTACTATATGTTGTTGCATTTTTACTCCACTTTTATCTATTTGTATTCCTAAAAACTCTATTTAATTTTTTATAATTTCGGCTTTCTTTTCACTTAAACTTATTCCTGAATTTTCTATTATACCTGCAAATTGTTCTAGTAATTTTAAATGTTCCTCTTTAGTTTTTTTGTATAGTATATCATATATGTATACTATACAATTAGGTAGTTGTTTAAAATAACTATCCATCAAGTGTTGATATCTACCTGGTACATTTTTATATCCAAATGGTAACACATTCCATTCATAAAATCCTTGTGGTACTGTAAATGTAGTTATTTTTTTAGATTCTTCTTCTAGCTTTAAATGGTAAAATCCTGATTTACAATTGAACTTACTAAAATAATTATATCCTTGTATCTGTCTTATTTTTAATATCTTATTTGGTATTGGATAATTATATGTCATAGTTTTTGCATTTAGGTTTCTATAATCAATAACCATTCTACTTTTTCCTCTTTTTTGTTCACTATGTTTATTTACTATAAATGCTTTACTATTACTTTTTTTGTATTTATTATTTTTCTAATAATTCATCTATATACATTTTAAATTCTTTTAAATTATCAAAGTTATATGTTAATGGTTTTGGGGTTATTATACTATTTTTATCTATTAGCTCAATTTTTACAATAGTCTTATGTTTTTCCCATCCTTTTAATGGATCTTCACTGTATAGTTGTCTTAATTTTTTTCTTTATCATTTCTACCTTATCTATTGAAAATATAACTATTTCTAATTTATTTATTGAAAATATAACTAGTTCTATTGTGTGTTCAGTATTTTTTATATTTTATAATTTTTGTGTGATTTTTTCACTTCCTTTTATCCAATCAATTTACTTTCTTATTTTATTAATAACTCTTTTTGCTCTTACCTTTTCTTTAAATGGGGTTGTAAACCACCAGTGTGTTCTAGTTATTATATGTGGGTATAGTTTATCTAAAAATAGCATTCCTAAAAGCATATCTTTTGATGTTAGTTCACAATTATAGATCTCTTCTATTGTTAATATCTTATCTCATACTTGTATTTTTACATTTCTAGTTTTATAGATAATTAAGTTTCCTTCATTATTAAATTCTTTGACTACTATTGGTGTTTTAAGCTTATCCCATTTGTCTTCTGGTAAACAATTATATCTACATAAGTTGGCTTCTGCTCCTGTATCTATCATTGGTGTATAATATCTATTATAATAACCTTCTACTATTATTTTCATAAGTACATATATTTTCATATCATGTCAAAGCTCTTTTTATCAATAATTTTTCTCTATTATAGGTTATGGTTATTTGTGTATATTCTATATTGTAGGGTTTTACTTGTTCTAACTATTCTATTCCTAATATTATGTCTTCTTTTTGCATATATTCCTTTATTTTAAATTCTATTTTTATCTTTCTAACTCCTAGTATTATTTCCTTTTCTGCTATATCTTTAGTAGTTATTAAACTTCTTGGTAGATCTGGGCATATATTACTATTAGATTTTATTTCTTCATTTTTTATTAGATATTTTGCTATATAATTTTCTTCTTGCCCTGTATTTAGAAGTATAAAATATTCTTTTTCATTTATTGTTTCCGTTATATAATATTGAGTTAAATTAACTGTTGAAGTTATTTCATAATTTGTTCTTTTCGACTATCCTGATGATTCTGGTTTTTCGAAAGTATTCTTTTTGTTGTACTTATTCTATCATTTATTATTTCTAAATCTTCTTCTATATCCATGTCTTTGTAACTATAATCATTGTTATCAATTGTTTTTACAAATTGTTCAAAAGGACTTTCTATTTGTATTTTATTAATTTTATTTTTTCCCATCATTTTATGTTTTGTTGTTAATACATATAGATTTTTACATCTTACTGTAAATATTTTACTTCCTGGGGTTAGTTCTATTCCTAATATTTTTCAATATAATGCTAATGATTTCTCAATGTTTTTATCTGTTATTGCCACTGAATAATTCACACTTATTATGAATTTAAATTTTTGGTATATTAAATTTCCTTTTATGGCAGTTATTATACTTTTTCTATAGATTTTGTAATTCTATCATCTGCTAAATATAATTCTATTGGTGTATCTATTTTTTCTCTAAAACATGCTTTTATTAATATCTCTGTTCCTCCAAGGTGTACATATTTTATTGGGTCTTTACTTTTTATATCGTTTATTTCTTTATTAATTATTCTTTTTGTTACTAGTGGTATACTAGCTATACCTTTTGCATATCTACAGTCTATTACATGTTCTTTTTGGCTTACTACGTAGTATTCTTCTTTTTGTCTACTAAATATGTTTTTTACTGTTGGTATTTTAAATATTTTTTCTACATTTAAATCTAATTCTTTTCCTTTTATCTCATCAAATATATTATTATCAGATATTATTTTTTGATCTGTTCCTTCTTCATTTAAATACTCTTCCTTTGTTATTATTTTTATATCTTCTTTAGTCATTTGATTCATCTAATTCACTATCTATTTCATTTTCCGAAATTTTATATATACTATCTTCACTTTCTAATTCGTAATCTATATAATCTATTTGCATATATTCTGCATTTTCTATCTTTATTTCTGATATTTGTTTCTTTTTTGGGTCTTTAGGCATTTTACAATCTCTAGCTAAATGTCCTAGTTTGCTACAATTGTAACAAGTACATTCTTTTATAGATTTCTTTCTCCTATATGGTCTTTTATATTTATAATTTTTTACATAATATTTTTTTCTTGGTTTCTTATACTTATATTTTGATCTTTTGTATTTCTTATATTTCTTATGTCTTTTTCTTTTCTTATAATATCTTTCTTCACATCCAAATTGAGGTGCTATTTTATCTTTGCAACATGCTAAATTTTTTA